>NW_024738972.1:0-46375 GCF_018991925.1 Homarus americanus | reverse complement strand
TCATTGTGCTTCGTTCCGGTTACGTATTGCTCACCACTTCTTCCCCAAGGAGTCCATCAGATTACACCCAGCTGACTTGCCCTGGATCACACTCTGATCAAAAGACGTATACAGCAAAGAGATAGGGTGTTTTATCTCAGTGATCACAACCGCTACAGGTCCTTCGCAACCAATTCACCCATGAAATACTGTCTGCAAGAACCCTTACTACCCAACCAAGCTGCAACACCTGCAGCAGACCAACAATCACATAACCATTTCTTAACTATATGCCAGCCGCCCCCAGGCTCGACACAACCAGTCTCCTGCTTGCCTACCAACCCCTTTTCCCCTGACTTTGTAGAACTAGCTAAACCTCTCTGCTCCAGCATCACAGTTCCTCAGTCAAGCCCACACTCCAATACATGAGCTACGACCCATTGCCATCACCCCAATACCCAGCAATCTGCGAAAGTTTCGTTTTCGCTAGGCATACTCTTGATATTGCAGGCATAGATCATCAGCAAATTGGCAATATAAACTTCCTCCACCACTGTCAGCTTTTCTTGATTATATATACCGCCATCTAAAACTGAAAAGACGTCTGTGGCTGTCTCCTTCATTGACTTCACCAAGGCATTTGACAAAGCTTCATAGTGACCGACGCCAAGTATTACACTTCCTAGGGGCTGTCTACACTTTCAGTCACTCACCTGTGGCATCCCCAAGGCTCCACGATGGGACCCTCTGCTTCCTCATGTTTCTTAATGATGCCCTAAGGACACCTCTGGTCACTGGATATACATGTATGTCGACGACTCCACCATTGGGATCAGTGTGAACAACTCGGCTCCCGACTATATCACCGTCCATAATATATTGAACAGTCTCCAATTGTGCCACCAACAACCATGTCCCCATCAACCATACCAAGACCGGTTATGCACATCAACCTCTCCTCTGACCTTGTCCCACCCCCTCAATATTTTTGAGTCTCTTACACTCAGGTTGTGGACTCCACCAAGCTCCTCGGCGTCACTATAGATAACAAAATAAATTGGAAAACACACGTCAGTACAATTGTCAAATCTTCCGTTTACGTCTCCACCTTCTCCGCCGACCCAAGTCCGCAGAGTTCCCGCGCCCGAGCTTCTCAGTGCAAACTCAATATTCATGCATCCCAAACTCACCTGCCTGGTTTTCCTCCCAAATGCCACACAACGGAAACACCAAGAAAAACATATCAAAAGAGCTCAACACACTGACCCTCTAGGCTCTCTCTGATCATCACCGACCTCATCTGCAAATTTGGTGAAGCTTCTGCACCATCCATGACACCGGCTCCTGCTTTCTCCGAGATCCCTCATCCGCGAATTGTGTTCGACACCACAACCGCAATCAAACCCATAGGAGTACTGATCGCTATAAAAAGCCCAGTCCCAACCATTGTTTAAAATCATCAACAACTCGTAGTCAACCAGTATATTCACACCCAGCCAATCTTACCTTTTTGCTGTTACTATGTTGAAATGCCCTGTAGTATAACCTTCTCCCCACCTAGTTATTATATATCATATTTGTATCACTTATATTTGCCATATATTATTTGTCAATCAAGTGAACCCATTCCCCAATTATGAAACTGTATATTTTAAAACTTTTGACTGTCATTTTCTCTCAATAAACCGTTTATTATTATTATTATTATTATTATTATTATTATTATTATTATTACTATTATTTTTAATATTATTATTATTATTATTATTATTATTATTATTATTATTATTATTATTATTATTATTATTATTATTATTATTATTATTATTATTATTATTATTATTATTATTATTATTATTATTATTATTATTATTACTATTATTTTTAATATTATTATTATTATTATTATTACACACACACACACACACACACACACACACACACACACACACACACACACACACACACACACGTGCGCGCACACACACACACACACACACATATTCAAGATGTCCTGAATAAAACAGAAAATAGGTGCTCCGTTGTTTCCCTTTTCTTGTGTGATTTTATCAGATTTATCTTATCCACATTTCATTGTGGTTCTTCATGATACATATATATATATATATATATATATATATATATATATATATATATATATATATATATATATATATATATATATATATATATATATATATATATATATATATATATATATATATATATGCAAGTAAATCACTGTAGGTGCGTCGGTACCTGTATATGCTGATAACCACAAGGAAAGAAAAACACGAAGTTCCCAAGCGCTTTCGTGTAATTCACATCTTCAGGGGTAGTACAGACTAGTACAGTCTGTACCTCACCCTGAAACCCACAAATATATATATATATATATATATATATATATATATATATATATATATATATATATATATATATATATACTGATAACCACATAAGGAAAGGAAAACACGAAGTTCCTAGCGCTTTCGTGTAATTACAGTAAATAGGAATTGTTGCCGATTAGATATAATTTCTATGTATTTCTCGATTTTCGAATCGTCTGACTGGCCATAAACACTCCCTCAAATCATAAAATACATATCAATGAATAGCTTCTAAAATGCCTAACCTAACCTAACCAACCTAACCTAACCTAACCAACTAACCATACCCTACTTTATGTATAATTTTCCAATCATTTGACAGAAAAAAGTTTTAATTAAACAACACAGAGCCACCTTCACAGCCTAAGGCATCAGTAGCGGGGTGACCATCTCGCCTCCTGGCCTGCACAAGACAGGGGTGAGAAGGCCCAGTGGGGAGATAACCCACTCGAGGCTCGAGGACCACAGATAGCCTCATGCACACACACACTCCTCTCTTTCAATCATTTACCACTCCTGTCTCTACCAACACTTATGTCTCTCTCATCAACATTCCTGTCTCTCTCACCCAACCTCCCGTCTCTCTCCTTTCCCGTCTCTCTTTACCAACACTCCCGTCTCTCACCCAACACTCCCGTCTCTCCACCCAACCTCCAGTCTCTCTCACCCCAACCTCCGTCTCTCTCACTCACGTCTCTCTCTTAACCTCCCGTCTCTCTCACCCACCTCCCGTCTCTCTTTACCAACCTCCCGTCTCTCTTTACCAACCTCCCGTCTCTCTCTACCAACCTCCCGTCTCTCTCCTACCTCCCGTCTCTTTACCCCTGCTCCGTCTCTCTTCTACCAACCTCCCGTCTCTCTACCTCACCACTCCCGTCTCTCTCTACCTCAGTCTCTCTCATCCAACATTCCTGTCTCTCTCACCCAACACTCCCGTCTCTCTCTACCTCCCGTCTCTCTCTACCTCCCAGGCTCTCTCTCTACCCAAGTCTCTCTCTACCTCCGTCTCTCTCTACCTCCGTCTCTCTCTACCTAAGTCTCTCTCTACCTCCGTCTCTCTCTACCTCCCTCTCTCTCTACCTCCGTCTCTCTCTCTACCTCTGTCTCTCTCTACCTCCCGTCTCTCTCTACCTCCGTCTCTCTCACCCATCTCTCTCTACTCTCTCTACCTCCGTCTCTCTCCACCTCTGTCTCTCTCACCTCTGTCTCTCTCCACCTCCGTCTCTCTCTCCACCTCCGTCTCTCTCTACACTCGTCTCTCTCCCTCTGTCTCTCTCCCTCCGTCTCTCTCTACCTCCGTCTCTCTCTACCTCCGTCTCTCTCTACCTCTGTCTCTCTCTACCTCCCGTCTCTCTCTACCTCTGTCTCTCCTCTACCTCCATCCTCTCTCAGCCTCTGTCTCTCTCTACCTCGTCTCTCTCTCTACCTCTGTCTCTCTCTACCTCCCGTCTCTCTCAACCTAAGTCTCTCTCTACCTCCGTCTCTCTCTGCCTCCGTCTCTCTCCACCTCTGTCTCTCTACCTCCGTCTCTCTCCACTTCCGTCTCTCTACTCCTGTCTCTCTCCACCTCTGTCTCTCTCTACCTCCGTCTCTCTCTACCTCCCGTCTCTCTCTACCTCCGTCTCTCTCTACCTCCGTCTCTCCTCTACCTCTGTCTCTCTCCACCTCCGTCTCTCTCTACCTCCGTCTCTCTCTACCTACGTCTCTCTCTACCTCTGTCTCTCTCACCGTCTCTCTCTACCTCCGTCTCTCTCTACCTCCGTCTCTCTCTACCTCTGTCTCTCTCTGCCTCTGTCTCTCTCCATCTGTCTCTCTCCACCTCTGTCTCTCTCTACCTCCATCTCTCTCTACCTCCCAGTCTCTCTCTACCTTGCTCTCTCTACCTCCGTCTCTCTCTACCTCTGTCTCTCTCTACCTCCCGTCTCTCTCTACCTCAGTCTCTCTCAACCAAGTCTCTCTCTACCTCTGTCTCTCTCCACCTCTGTCTCTCTCCCTCTGTCTCTCTCCACCTCTGTCTCTCTCTACCTCCTCTCTCTCCTCTGTCTCTCTCTACCTACGTCTCTCTCTCTACCTCTGTCTCTACCTCCCTCTCTCTCTACCTCTGTCTCTCTCTACCTCCCGTCTCTCTCTACCTCTGTCTCTCTCCACCTCTGTCTCTCTCCCTCAAGTCTCTCTCTACCTCTGTCTCTCTCTACCTCCGTCTCTCTACCTCTACTGTCTCTCTCTACCTCCGTCTCTCTCTACCTCCGTCTCTCTCCACCTCTGTCTCTCTCAACCTAAGTCTCTCCTCTACCTCTGTCTCTCTCTACCTCTGTCTCTCTCCACCTCTGTCTCTCTCAACCTAAGTCTCTCTCACTCTGTCTCTCTCTACCTCCGTCTCTCTCCACCTCCGTCTCTCTCAACCCTAAGTCTCTCTCTACCTCTGTCTCTCTCACCTCCGTCTCTCTCTCCACCTCTGTCTCTCTCTCAACCTAAGTCTCTCTCTACCTCCGTCTCTCTCTCTGCCTCTGTCTCTCTCACCTCTGTCTCTCTCTACTCTGTCTCTCTCTACCTCCGTCTCTCTCCGTCTCTCTCTCTATCTCCGTCTCTCTCTCTACCTCCCGTCTCTCTCTACCTCTGTCTCTCTCTACCTCTGTCTCTCTACCTACGTCTCTCTCTACCTCCGTCTCTCTCTACCTACGTCTCTCTCTACCTCTGTCTCTCTCTACCTAAGTCTCTCTCTATCCTCCGTCTCTCTCTCTATAGCCGTCTCTCTCTCTACCTCCATCTCTCTCTACCTCAGTCTCTCTCTACCTCTGTCTCTCTCTACCTCCCGTCTCTCTCTCTACCTCCGTCTCTCTCTCTACCTCCGTCTCTCTCTCTACCTCTGTCTCTCTCTACCTCCGTCTCTCTCTGCTCTCTCTCTACCTCAGTCTCTCTCTACCTCCGTCTCTCTCTACCTCTGTCTCTCTCTACTCAGTCTCTCTCTACTCCCGTCTCTCTCTCTATCTCCGTCTCTCTCTCTACCTCCGTCTCTCTCTACCTCTGTCTCTCTCTACCTCTGTCTCTCTCTACCTCCGTCTCTCTCTACCTCCGTCTCTCTCTCTATCTCCGTCTCTCTCTCTACACTCCGTCTCTCTCTCTACCTCCGTCTCTCTCTCTACCTCCGTCTCTCTCTCTACCTCCGTCTCTCTCTATCTCCGTCTCTCTCTCTCTACTCCGTCTCTCTCTACTCCGTCTCTCTCTCTACCTCCCGTCTCTCTCTCTCCCGTCTCTCTCTACCTCCGTCTCTCTCTCTACCTCTGTCTCTCTCTACCTCCCGTCTCTCTCTATCTCCGTCTCTCTCTCTATCTCCGTCTCTCTCTCTACCTCCGTCTCTCTCTACCTCCGCTCTCTCTACCTCCGTCTCTCTCTACCTCTCTCTCTCTCTACCTCCGTCTCTCTCTACCTCTGTCTCTCTCTACCTCCGTCTCTCTACCTCTGTCTCTCTCACCTAAGTCTCTCTCTACCTCTGTCTCTCTCTACCTCCCGTCTCTCTCCCTCTGTCTCTCTCAACCTATCCTCTCTCCTCCGTCTCTCTCTACCTCCCCTCTCTACCTCTGTCTCTCTCTCTACCTCTGTCTCTCTCTACCTCCAATCTCTCTCTGCTCCGTCTCTCTCTCATCTCCGTCTCTCTCTACCTCCGTCTCTCTCTACCTCTGTCTCTCTCTACCTCTGTCTCTCTCTACCCACCTCTCTCTCTACCTCTGTCTCTCTCTACCTACTCTCTCTCTCTACCTCCGTCTCTCTCTCTACCCTAGTCTCTCTCTACCTCCGTCTCTCTCTCTCTACTCTCTCTCTCCGTCTCTCTCACCTCAGTCTCTCTCTACCTCTGTCTCTCTCTATCTCCGTCTCTCTACCTCGTCTCTCTCTCTACCTCCGTCTCTCTCTACCTCTGTCTCTCTCTACCTCTGTCTCTCTCTACCTCCGTCTCTCTCTACCTCCGTCTCTCTCTACCTCCGTCTCTCTCTACCTCTGTCTCTCTCTACCTCCCGTCTCTCTCTATCTCCGTCTCTCTCTCTATCTCGTCTCTCTCTCTACCTCCGTCTCTCTCTACCTCTGTCTCTCTCTCTACCTCTGTCTCTCTCTACCTCCGTCTCTCTCTACCTCCGTCTCTCTCTCTATCTCCGTCTCTCTCTCTACCTCCGTCTCTCTCTCTACCTCCCGTCTCTCTCTCTACCTCTCTCTCTCTATCTCCGTCTCTCTCTCTATCTCCGTCTCTCTATCCCGTCTCTCTCTCTACCTCCGTCTCTCTCTCTACCTCCGTCTCTCTCTACCTCTGTCTCTCTACTTCTGTCTCTCTCTACCTCCGTCTCTCTCTATCTCCGTCTCTCTCTCTATCTCCGTCTCTCTCTCTACCTCCGTCTCTCTCTACCTCCGTCTCTCTCTACTCCGTCTCTCTCTCCACCTCCGTCTCTCTCTACCTCTGTCTCTCTCTACCTCTGTCTCTCTCTACCTCCGTCTCTCTCTATCTCCGTCTCTCTCTCTACCTCCGTCTCTCTCTCTACCTCCGTCTCTCTCTACCTCTGTCTCTCTCCACCTCTGTCTCTCTCACCTAGTCTCTCTCTACCTCCGTCTCTCTACCTCCGTCTCTCTCTACCTCCGTCTCTCTCTACCTCCGTCTCTCTCTACCTCCGTCTCTCTCTACCTCCGTCTCTCTCTACCTCCGTCTCTCTCTACCTCCATCTCTCTCTCTACCTCTGTCTCTCTCTACCTCCGTCTCTCTCTACCTCAAGTCTCTCTCTACCTCCGTCTCTCTCTACCTCCGTCTCTCTACCTCCGTCTCTCTCTACCTCTGTCTCTCTCTCTACCTCTGTCTCTCTCTACCTCCGTCTCTCTTCCTCCTCTCTCTCTACCTCCGTCTCTCTACCTCTCTCTCTCTCCACCTCTGTCTCTCTCAACCTAAGTCTCTCTCTACGTCTCTCTCTACCTCTGTCTCTCTCTACCTCTGTCTCTCTCTACCTCCGTCTCTCTCTACCTCCGTCTCTCTCTACCTCCGTCTCTCTCTACCTCTGTCTCTCTCTACCTCTGTCTCTCTACCTCTGTCTCTCTCTCTACCTCAGTCTCTCTCTACCTCCCGTCTCTCTACCTCCGTCTCTCTCTACCTCCGTCTCTCTCTACCTCTGTCTCTCTCTACCTCTGTCTCTCTCTACCTAAGTCTCTCTCTACCTCCGTCTCTCTCTACCTCCGTCTCTCTCTACCTCCCGTCTCTGTCTCTCTCTCTACCTAAGTCTCTCTCTACCTCTGTCTCTCTCTACCTCCGTCTCTCTCTACCTCCGTCTCTCTCCAACCTAGTCTCTCTACCTCCGTCTCTCTCTCTGTCTCTCTCTCTACTACGTCTCTCTCTACCTCTGTCTCTCTCTACCTCTGTCTCTCTCCTCCTGTCTCTCTCTCACCTCCGTCTCTCTCTCTCCGTCTCTCTCTACCTCAGTCTCTCTCTACCTCCGTCTCTCTACCTCCCTCTCTCTCTCTACCTAAGTCTCTCTCTACCTCCGTCTCTCTCTACCTCCGTCTCTCTCTACCTAAGTCTCTCTCTACCTCTGTCTCTCTCTACCTCCGTCTCTCTCTACCTCCGTCTCTCTCTACCTAAGTCTCTCTCTACCTCCGTCTCTCTCACCTCCGTCTCTCTCTACCTAAGTCTCTCTCTACCTCCGTCTCTCTCTCCTCCGTCTCTCTCTACCTAAGTCTCTCTCTACCTCCGTCTCTCTCTACCTCCTCTCTCTACCTCCATCTCTCTCCTCTACCTCTGTCTCTCTCTACCTCCCGTCTCTCTCTACCTCCCGTCTCTCTCTACCTCTGTCTCTCTCTACCTCTGTCTCTCTCTACCTAAGTCTCTCTCTACATCTCACTCTTACATATAAACACATCGTCTCTCTCACATATACATACATAAACACACACATACATTTATACACACACAAAACACACACATACATTTATACACACACAAAACACACACATGTATGTATGTTGAGCCTGAAAATATACAGCCATCAGTGGTAAATGTTTGTAATAATTATAACTCTGATGGTAATTAGTGCGCTATAAAATAATACTGATTATATATACATTATTTGTATATGTACTGGTATGTGTGTTTACGTATACATGTTAAAACTGACTATATGTATAATTTGTATATGTAATAGTGTATGTATTTCTTGTATGTTCTGTGTATGTGTGTATGTTCTGTGTATGTGTGTATGTTCTGTGTATGTGTGTATGTTCTGTGTATGTGTGTATGTTCTGTGTATGTGTGTATGTTCTTGTCAAAGTTCACTGTATATCATTTCTATGTGATCATCATTATTTAAAATTATATTCCTACTTTTTGCTTTTATTTTACTTTTTCTTGCTACTTTCTTTTCTTCTTTCATTTTCTCTTTTATCATTTATTTTCTTTTTTTTTCGGTTGTTCTTTCATTTAATTTTCTTTATTTATCTTTTAACTTTTTATTTTCTCGTTATCATTTTCTTCTTTTTTTCATTAATTTTTCTAACTTTATATTTTGGCTCTATTTTTATTTCTTGTTCTTTCTTCTTTTTTTGTCTTTTTGTTTTCTTTTCTTCTAATTTCCTTTGTTCTTTCTTCTTCTTTCCTTTCTTCTTCTTCTTTGTCTTTGCATTTCTCTCTTTCATCTTATCAAATGTCTCCTCATTTGTCCCTTATCTCATGTTTTTCTTTCATTTTCCTTCCCATCTTTTTAATTTTTCTTTTATTCTCATTTTTTCTTTTTTTCTTTCTTTATCCATTAAATTTTCTCACCTTTCTCTTAATTTTCCTGTTATTCTATACATTTTTCCTTCCAATTTTCTCTTCTATCCTATAATTTATCCATATTCTTTCTTTTTCCTTTCATATTCTTTCATTTATTTTCCCGTGTTTCTTTCATTTCTTTCACTTGGGTATTTATTCCATTTGCCCGGCGGCTGATAAAACTTTTATTTATTCTTTTTTTTCATTCTTTCCTCCCCCTCTCACCCGTGTGTCCTGCACCGAATTTTTATCAACCATTTCCCGTCTACTATTTTACGCCACAGTGGATTGTGCCCTGCTTTTCTTTTGCTTTTTGGAATATTTATGTTTTGACTTTTATTTTCTCGTTTTCTTTCTTTTTTTGGGGTAATTTACACTTTTTTTTATTATATTTACTTTTTGCTTCGAGCTTTTTTAAGGTCAATTTCCTCCGGGGTTTTGTTGTTTTTTTTTCACGGCGATATATTTTTGGGCTATTTTTCAGTACCGATTAGCGGAGTTTTATAATAAATAATAATAATAAATAATAAAACAATTTTTCGTATCACATAATTATTAGGCACCCTAACTTACTTCACCTGATTACTAAATTACCTCACGCAAACTTAACTTAACAAAACGCTAAGCCAACCTAACCCAACCAAACCTTACTCCACATGATGAGAAACCCAAATGGGAGCCAACACCTGCGGCCAACGCAATACACTGCTAAACAATTAATTACATTAAAGTTCACGACCAAGCCTGCTAGTGCACACCTAGCGACAGTCAATTACACAGCGGCAGCGGCAGGTAAGGAGTTACCGTTTGGCCGTGAGGCGTTACGCCGTTACGGTTAAGCCTTACTGGCCTACGTGTTGATGTGTGTTAATAAGGCGGGCCGCACCCAGGGGTCAGGTGGGCCGCACCCAGGGGTCAGGTGGGCCGCACCCAGGGGTCAGGTGGGCACCCAGGGTCGAGCAGGCCGCACCCAGGGGTCAGGTGGGCCGCACCCAGGGGTCAGGTGGGCCGCACCCAGGGGTCAGGTGGGCCGCACCCAGGGGTCAGGTGGGCCGCACCCAGGGGTCAGGTGGGCGCACCCAGGGGTCAGGAGGCCCCATTTGGTCCGCGGGTCGCACGTTCGACACCCCTGTGCCTAGGTAGTGTTAGTGTGAAATAAATTAGGGCAGAGGCGTCATCTTAACGTGACCCGTTCTCCTGCACTAATAATTAATCTGTCCCGTGTTGTCCCCCGACAGTGAAACCATATAGTTGACCAGTTTCCTTGAGCTGGCGAATATGCACTCACCGCCAACCACCCACAAAGAAGTTCCTGTAACCCTGAAAATTAATTCTTACATTCTTCCACTCTGAGCTTTAATGTCAGATTAAAACTCCATTATCTGTTTCTTCTGTGACTTTAAACCATAGGTGTGGATGGTCCTGATGACCTATTCTCCCACAAGCTTTGGCTCGCCTCACTGCCTCACCAACACAATCTAACATCACCTAATTTTTTATAGTTAAAAGTAATTTGCCTCTCGTTTAGGGTCGACGGTGTTGAGAGTGGACACGGCCGACAATGATCATTTTCTGGACGCCTCTACTTACACAGGGAATCGGTTAATGGAGACAAAACAATCGTAATGCACTGGAGACATTAACTGACCATTACAAAACATCACATTTGGGTTACCATTCTCTTACTCTTCAATACCAAAATAGTAATTTCGTTAGATCACATATTCGCTGTAAAGGGATTAATCTATATATGTTGTTCTGTGTGTTCTTGTTCATTGCATATTTTTTTTTTTGCGTTTTTGTACATTTTTGTTTAATTTTCATTGTCTGTGAACTTTTATTTAATCAACATGCAATTTTTAGTTTTTAGAGATTATTTGTTTGTTTTTCGATTTATTTTTCTAGGTTTTATTCAGGTCATGTTGTACTGTTGTTAACTTTCTGTGTTTTGATTTTCATTCCGCTTTTTTTTTTAACCTTTTATATCTTTTTTTTGTTCTTCATATTTGTATTTTTCGTTTGATTTCGACATTTACTTTTTACTTTTTCTTCGAGTTTGTATTTTTTTTCTTCGTGTTTGTATTTTTTTCCTTCGAGTTTGTATTTTTCCTTATATATTGTTGTGTACATTTTGTATAGCATAATTTTTTAGTATAATTTCCATATAAATTTCGTTTTCATAAATAAAGTTCATCAACATATATAACTAAACATTCCTTAACATTTGTGATATTTACAGAAAACTTACACATTTCAATTAATTTTTTCTCACAGGTGTCATTATAATATGTAAATTGACAACGAATTTACACAAAAAATAAAAAATATCAGTATCTTCAATTCTAGTACAACAGCTTACAACACCTCACAACCACCGTCAATATCAACAACACACTAACAAACATAAGTCTCACAACTATAACTTACAACACCTCACAACCACCGTCAATATCAACAACACACTAACAAACATACGCTCTCACAACTATAACTTACAACACCTCACAACTATAACTTACAACACCTCACAACCAAAGTTAACACACCTAAAAAACTCGAAGATTCATTTATTTTATCCTACCATAAATTTCTCTTATTTACTCTCGTCCTGGGAAAAATTTTTAGGCTCGGGGTGAGTGGGCGGGCAGGGTGGGTGAGTGGGTGGGTGGGTTGGTGGGTGGGTGGGTGGGTGGGTGGGTTGGTGAATGGAAAAAGAAGACAATTTTACCCTCCCTCTGTTTCACTCAGTCAAAAAGCATTCTCTCCCATGTACACGACGTATTGTGATGAACTGTGTGTGTGTGTGTGTGTGTGTGTGTGTGTTTGGGTGTTGCAGTTGTGAATATATATATGTATGTATGTATGTATGTATGTATGTGTGTATATATGTATGTGTGTATATGTACTATGTGTGCGTCTTGTTGAGAAGGACAGTGATCAGTTCTCGCCTCCAGGATAACACTCATTTCTCCTCCTCACACCCCACCATTATCCCCCACCAGGTCTTCTTTCACCTGCCTGTAGTGATGATTACTTTTCACCACCATGAATATGAAGCATTAAGCAGCAGCATCTCTCTCTCTCTCTCTCTCTCTCTCTCTTCTTTTGCTTTCTTTTGTATACTTCTTTCTTAATTCTGCTCTTTCCTTCTTTCCTTTCTTTCTTTCCTTCTTTCCTTCCTTCCTTCCTTCTCTATATCTTCTTTCTCTACCTTCTTATTTTATCTTTCAACATTCGGGAGGACAATATTGCTGTCTCCCCTCCTCCTCTTCTTCCTTCCTCCTCCTCCTCCTCCTCTTCTTCCTTCCCTTCCTCCTCCTCCTCCTCTTCTTCCTCTCCTCCTCCTCCTCCTCCTCTTCTTCCTCCTCCTCCTCCTCCTCCTCCTCCTCCTCCTCCTCGTGCCCCGACAGTGACGATTACTTCCCCATGGCCACAAATCCTCGATATTCCTCCAGTTCTTATTCTCTCTCACTGTCCCACAAACCATCAATTCGGTGTCTTCTCCCCCCACCCCACCCCCTTTCCTCCTCCTCTGGTAGTGACTATTACTCCCCTCCCCCTCTCACCCCCTCCCCCCCCCACTCCATGGCCACAAAACCTCAATGCTACTCCTCTACTCCACCTTAAGTGAACGGCTCTCTTGTTTTGCCAGCCAAGAACTTTCATTTTTCTCTCGCGTCAAATTTGCCTTTCTTTCTTCAACAGTGTGTGTGTGTGTGTGTGTGTGTGTGTGTGTGTGTGTGTGTTGCGTGTGTGTGTGTGTGTGTGTGTGTGTGTGTGTGTGTGTGTGTGTGTGTGTGTGTGTGAGTTCATCTAGTAATATCTCCTATTCACGTACCAATCTCATAAATCTCTCTCTCTCTCTCTCTCTCCCCCCCCCCTCTCTCCATATTGATCAACACTGTTCTTTTGTCGCCACGGTGTTTGTGTTGAGCATCAGCTGGTCTTATTGTGCGTGTCTGTTTGTCTGTCAATACGTTTTTATTTATTTGTGTGTGTGTGTGTGTGTGTGTGTGTGTGTGTGTGTGTGTGTGTGTGTGTGTGTGTGTGTGTTACGGCCTTTTCGAAATAAGTCCTTTCTCAGAAGATCAAATAAATGTTTGATCTTTTTGTATTCTGGCTTTAAATGTGAGAATACGGTTAGGTTAGGTTAGGTTAGGTTAGGTTAGGTTAAAAATGATAGACGGGTTTAGATAGATAAAAATGTCTATCGTATATTATAATCTCACCTTGTTTATAATGTATGCAATATTCCACAACACACACACACACACACACACACACACACACACACACATAAACCTTGATAAAGTCGCCATAACACAGCGGGAGAATTGTCAATATTACCCCTAATAATTATTTACACTACCAAAAACATCCTTAATGAGGGGATAGCTGTGACGAGGAAAAAAAATAAATAATTACTGGGTTTTTTCAGTTGCCGAAATGTAATTAATGTTGGCCACTGAAACATTGATGCCCCTGTGAGGTATTTATTTACTTATTGTGTTAAGTAGTGATTATCTGTGTTGGTATAATCTTATTTTACCTTACGAGTCTTGTGGTCTGTAACCCACTATTCCGTCACTAACTGGAGGAGTGAGTAACTGTCCCACTTACGATAACATGACGGAACTAACGGTAGGAGTGACTGTCTCACTTACGATAACACAACGGAACTAACTGGGGGAGTAACTGTCTCACTTAAGATAACACGACGGAACTAACTGTAGGAGGAACCTACTTAAGATAACACGACGGAACTAACTGTAGATAACTGTCTCACTTACGATAACACGACGAAACTAACTGGAGGCGTGAGTAACTGTCTCACTTACGATAACATGACGGAACTAACGGTAGGAGTAACTGTCCCACTTACGATAACACGACGGAACTACAAGATAACTGTCTCACTACGATAACACGACGGAACTAACTTGGAGGTGTGATAACTGTCTCACTTACGATAACATGACGGAACTAACGGTAGAAGTAACTGTCCCACTTACGTTAACACGACGGAACTACTAACTGTAGGAGTAACTGTCTCACTTACGATAACACGACGGAACACTAACTGTAGGAGTAACTGTCCCACTTACGATAACGACGGAACTAACTGTAGGAGTAACTGTCTCACTTAAGATAACACGACGGAACTAACTGTAGGGTAACTGTCCCAAAGATAACGACGGGACTAACTGTAGAAGTAACTGTCCCTTCACCTACGATAACACGAAAAATTCTACAATATTTCTCCCTAAACTAAGACACTTAAGAACGTATCTAAGTGACTCACATAATGGAGTCACAAAGGTTCGTCTATTCCTTATAACCCGCAAGTAAACGTTAATTTGTGTTCATATGAGACAAGACAGTGATAATTTCTCAAAGGTTCCTACGATAAATTCTTTACTCTTAACCTTTTGAGGACGATGGTTTAACCTTACACGATACTGAACCTTTAGCCTTAACGACGATGGTTTAACCCGCGGACGATGACTTAACCCCTTGAGGACGATAGTTTAACCCTTTAAGGACGATGGTTTAACCCTTTGAGGACGATGATTTAACCCTTCAGGACTCAAAGGGTTAATAGAATATGCGAGAATGTATCTATCCGGTTCATTTAAGTTAAGTTAGGTTAGGTTAGGTTAGGTTAGGTTAGGTTAGGTTAGGTTAGGTTAGGTTATGGCGATTTGATTTGGTTAGGTTAAGTTTGGTAGGGCTAAGTTATTGGGTTAAATTATTAGGTTAATTTAGTTTAATTTTGTTTTAGTTAAGCAACGAAAAGGTGAGGTTAAGGATGGATTAAGGTTAGCAAGGTAGGATACGTTAATCCTCTCAACATTGGCTAACAGGTTAATTAAATTTACAAGTTAGTTCAAGTTAACTTAGGTGAGACTCCGGGAATTTGGTAGCCCGAATGTCTTAACTAAACAGGTAACAACTTATCTCTGAGCCCTGAGACGTAACCTGGGTTTAACTGACACTGAAACCCGACCTGTATTGAACAAGTCTGAGACGATTTATTATTTTTGGGTAGAACTGTTTCCTCTCTCTCTCTCTCTCTCTCTCTCTCTCTCTCATCTCTCTCTCTCTCTCTCTCTCTCTCTCTCTCTCTCTCTCTCTCTCTATCTCTCTCCTCTCCTCTCTCTCTCTCTCTCTCTCTTTATCTGTCCATTTATCGACTTATCTATTCCTCTCTCTCTAGTTTCCTGTCCAATTAGATTCTCATTATCGCTCTCTTCCGTCGCCTTGAGCCTCTCTCTCTCTCTCTCTCTCTCTCTCTCTCTCTCTCTCTAATAACCGCTCATTTGCATAAACCCGAGACATTAGGAATGGCTGATCGACGGTAATTGTGACTTTTCTCATGTGAACCTGATGGGATTTAATGATCAGACCAAATGGTATAATTATCTCTCTACGTCTTGCCGCCTGCCTACCTTTATATATCCATGTATGTATGTATGTATGTATGTAACTTGTCCTTTAATATGTGTGTATGTGTGTGTGTGTGTGTGTGTGTGTGTGTGTGTGTGTGTGTGTGTGTGTGGCATCATACACCCATACACTCATATTTATACAGTTAA
Organism: Homarus americanus; assembly: GCF_018991925.1. Classification (NCBI taxonomy): domain Eukaryota; kingdom Metazoa; phylum Arthropoda; class Malacostraca; order Decapoda; family Nephropidae; genus Homarus; species Homarus americanus. Next base: position 30,635 of record NW_024738972.1, on the reverse strand, counting down.
TACACCACAAGATTAATTCACTGTATATTTGTATATGTTAACGAGACAAACACGTGAACAGAGACAACGACGGATAAATCAACAGACAGACAGATAGACAGACAGATACAGACAGACACAGACCCACACAGATTAGCTAGTCAGGTGATTGGATGCGGTAAAGTGTTGATTGGAGCAGGAATTGGGCGTCTATGAGGATGATTCGATTTAGTTGTGAAAGCTGATTACCGGTAGACCTCTTGAGCAGTGATTAAGGGATTAGGAAACTAGCGGGTGATTGGAGGGGGTGGAAGTGGTGATTGGAGGGTGGAAGTGGTGATTGGAGGGAGGTGGTGATTGGAGGGTGGAAGTGGTGATTGGAGGGAGAGTGGTGATTGGAGGGTGGAAGTGGTGATTGGAGGGTGGAAGTGGTGATTGGAGGTGGAAGTGGTGATTGGAGGGGTGGAGGTGGTGATTGGAAGGGGAAGTGTTGATTGGCAGGATGGGCGTCTATGAGGATGATTCATTTAGTTGTGAAAGCTGATTGCGACCCTTGAGCAGTGATTAAGGGATTAGGAAACTAGGTGATTGGAGGGTGAAGTGGTGATTGGAGGGTGGAGGTGGTGATTGGAGAGAAGGGTGATTGGAGGTGGAAGTGGTGATTGGAGGGAGAAGTGGTGATTGGAGGGTGGAAGTGGTGATTGGAGGGGTGGAAGTGGTGATTGGAGGGGTGGAAGTGGTGATTGGAGGGGTGGAGGTGGTGATTGGAAGGGAGAAGTGGTGATTGGAGGGTGGAGGTGGTGATTGGAGGGGTGGAGGTGGTGATTGGAGGGGTGGAAGTGGTGATTGGAGGGGTGAAGTGGTGATTGGAGGAGGGAGGTGGTGATTGGAGGGTGGAAGTGGTGATTGGAGGAGAAGTGGTGATTGGAGAGGTGGACGTGGTGATTGGAGGTGGAAGGGTGATTGGAGGAAGTGGTGATTGGAGGGTGGAAGTGGTGATTGGAGGGAGGAAGTGGTGATTGGAGGGTGGAAGCGGTGATTGAAGGGGGCAAGGTAGTGATTGAACAGTTACAGAGGGGTGGTAATTAGGGGTTAAATTTGCTCTTACGATTGGAAAATGGTGATTGGAAAGTACGATTAGGCATGTTTAGATTAAGACTGAGAAAAGAATTAGGCAACGATAAGAAGATTTAGCTGATTGAAGTTAAGTTTGGTGAGGCTGGGTAGGAAAGGACTAGCTAATCAAGAGGTAATTGGATTGTAAACGATTGGAGGTGAAGAGTGGAAGTATAATTGGTGTAGCTAATTGGTGTCCTGAAAGATGATTGGATAACAGGATCTAGGGTATCTTTATCTGATTGGTTGGATTAGAACCGGAAATAACATAAGATTGGGTAATTAGATCTAACGATGAATATTTCGATTATATCTAGTACTGGCCATTGGAGGGAGGGAGAGGGAGAGGAAGGAGGGAGGAAGGGAGGAGAGGGGAGAGGGAGAGGGAGAGGAGGGAGGAGAGGGAGGGGGAGAGGGGGAGAGGAGGGGGGAGGAGGAGAGAGGGAGAGGGGAGAGGGAGGAGAGGGAGGGAAGGTGAGTTGGTGGATCTGATGGATGAGAAGACAAGATGGCCGCCCTCTTGTTGACTCTGTACTGACAACACTGACACCCAATCTCCTCTCTCCCCCCTTCCATCTCTCCCACCGTCCCTCCTTCCTCACAATTTATATTCCTCCGTTAATCTCCTTCCCTCCATCTTTCTGTCTATTCCTTCATCTCGGCTTCTCTCCATCCCTCCCTTCCTTACTCCCTCATTTATCTTCCTGCCTTCTCTCCCTCTTTCCTTACCCAGCCCTCCCTTATTCCTCCTTCCTTCTCACTTCTTCCCTCATTCCCTTCCCTCCTTCCTTTTCTCCCTCTCTCATTTCCTTCTTTATCACCTCCTCCTTCCTCCCCCCTCCACCACTGTACACACAGGAACAATATTGCTGTACAGGACCTCTGGGTGTACTGCTAACGCACAATACACAACATGTACACCGCTTCCTGTAGTTTACTGTACATATTTATGGAACAAAAACTAACCCAATATCTATACGTCACTCTACCTATAGTTATTTACTGCTTATATAATGTCTCCCAGGTATATAATGTCTCACAGCTATATAATGTCTCCCAGTTATATAATGTCTCCCAGTTATATGATGTCTCCCAGTAATATAATGTCACCCAGTTATATAATGTCTACCAGTTATATAATGTCTCCCAGTTATATAATGTCTCCCAGTTATAAAATGTCTCCCAGTTATAATGTCTCCCAGTTATAAAATATTTCGGCTAAAAATGTCACCTTTCCTTCATTACCTGACTGATGTAAGTATTTTCTCGCTGGTGGTGGTTAATATATATTAAGTATAGCTTAATGTAGTCAGTGAAAAGTTCTCGGTGTAGAAGTCCACTTATCACGATCCTCACATTGTACTTTGAGTTGCGACAATAAATCATGTATGTATGTATATATGTATGTATGTATGTATATATGTATGTATGTATGTATGTATGTATGTATGTATGTATGTATGACACCTCCTACAAAATTGTTGCATACGAAACAGGATATTTTAGCTTTGTTTTTCTTTTTTTAATTGTACAATGGTTTCGTATAAAGTCTTAATTCATAGTCGTTATTAGTTTTGTTATGAAGTCTGAACATTTTTTTGGAATATATGAAATGGTTATACACTGAGTTTGTGTTTGAAATTGCATGCACTGAACATTCAAACTACTGTAAATATCGTTTTAAAAAATATTGACGCCCACGTATGTTTAGGTAAAATTATTCTTATTATTATTATTATTATTATTATTATTATTATTTAGTAGTAGTAGTAGTGATAATGATACTGGTACAATAATATGACAATAAACTCTACGGTCATCCACCATTTCACTTACTCACCCTCTACTCTTCTCCCCCCCCCATAACTCTGACCAACACAGTAATGGTTCACCGACACACACCTCTGTACCGCCAGTGTAAGCAGTGTTTTGGTGACTCTTGACCATAATACAATAAAGAGTTTCACAATAATAAAATACCAAGAAGTATATATTAAAAACTCTGGTGGTTATTATTATTATTTATTATTATTATTATTATTATTATTATTATTATTGTTATTATTATAGGCAGCTCCTGTATATATTTCTCACCCTATTAAATAATCTCCTCGATATAAGACTTTTTCTCGAATATATGAACTGACCGAAGCTGAAAAACCCTTCCAGGTGTAGCCATAAATTTACATAAAACAGCAACGAAAATGATAACGGCGGCAACAGAAAAAAATAAAATAAAAAAAAGATAAATTGTGACCGGGTCTTAAAAAAAAGACTAAATAAGACTAAAGAAGACAAAGTACGACTAAATAAGACTAAATAAGACTAAATAAGACTAAAGACAAAATAAGACTAAATAAGACAAAATAAAGACTAATTAAGACAAAACAAGACTAAATAAGTTTAATTAAGACAATAAGACTAAATAAGACTAAATAAGACTAAATAAAGACAAAATAGGACAAAATAAAGACGAATTAAGACAAAATAAGACTAAATAAAATTAAATAAGACAAAATAAGAGTAAATAACACTGAAATCTGACCAACATGAAGACGCAAGTGATCTAAGACTCGAGGACACTTGATCAGGAGAAAGAAAGCTTAAGTATCAATCTGAAAATCTGACTTATCATCTCTAAATATCTGACATAAAATCTGTCTTTAAAATCTGACTTTAAAATCCTATGCAAAATCTGATTGAAATATGAAAAAAAAAATTACTTTAAATCTGACTAAAATCTGACATAAAAACGTCTTTAAAATCGGGCTTTAAAATCTTATGTAAAATATGACTTTTATATGATCAATCGACTTTAATATGATAAAAAATCTGACTTTAATATGATAAAAAATCTGACTTTAAATCTGACTAAAACCCGTCATGAAATCTGATTTAAATCTGACTAAAACTCGTCATAAAATCCGAGTTAAATCTGACCTACATTTAGTGGACTCGAGTGAGGTAAACATTTGATCATTACTGTAGTGGTCTAACAGTGGACTCCAAGTGGATTAATCGATGTGTTTTTTAATCTGAAATTTCCACCAATGATTGTGAACTGAAAGACGAATTAGTGATATGTGAACGAACAGACACACACACACCTCTCCCCTCTCTCTCTCTCTCTCTCTCTCTCTCTGTTTTAAAATATTGAGTTGAGTATTTAAACCACAAAGGCAAAGCTCAACGTAACCATCTTATATAAAATATTAAACCATCAACCACAAATAAGAATCTTAGTTAAATATTTAAACCATCAATGCAACGATTAAGTTATATATTTAAACCATCAACGTAAATTTTAGTTTAAATTTAAACCACTAACAAAAAACTTCAGTACAAAAATTAAACCACCGTTATAAAAAAAACTTGTAGTAACATTTTAAATCAACAACATATTAAAAAATCATTAAAATTTAATAATCTTTTTTTTCCGGTTATATTTATTTCTATATAGTAACAATAAAATCAACAAAAGTTATCAACCAGTCCTTGATAACTGAGTCGTGGAAAAACTGAAGAACCAAATCATAAAATAGAAAGAAAAAAAATCCAATAATAACTTGTGTATTTTGGACACCTTTGGTCTTCATCCCTGAGCAAATGAGAAAATCCATCGAGAAGTTTTACAGATCAGGATTTATAATATTTACATTAACCAGTACGATATGTTGGCCGTAAGTTTGTCTGCCAGGCACCGTCGTTCGCCACTCGTCATTCAGAAACTTGTACACAGGCTGACCCTCCCTGACCATCCCTTCACTACACTTATCCTTGGTTAATTCTAGGTCACTCCTGTCTATAAACTGTCAGGTGATACGGTGTTATTGTTATTGTGTGTGTGTGTGTGTGTGTGTGTGTGTGTGTGTGTGTGTGTGTGTGTGTGTGTGTCAGGATAAAAAACAATCAGGTACTTGTCACATATCTTGGTAAGCCGTCAGATGTTTCGTTCGAGTGTCAGGTGTGCCGTAAGAGTGTCAGGTGTGCCGTAAGAGTGTCAGGTGTGCCGTAAGAGTGTCAGGTGTGCCGTAAGAGTGTCAGGTGTGCCGTAAAAGTGTCAGGTGTGCGTAAAGAGTGTCAGGTATGCCGTAAGAGTGTCAGGTGTGCCGTAAGAGTGTCAGGTGTGCCGTAAGAGTGTCAGGTGTTAAAGAGTGTCAGGTGAATGTCAAGTGTTTACCGGATAACATTATAATAAACAGTCTTATGTTTCGTGTGAGTGTCAGGTGTGTCAGAAGGCTGTCAGATAACTTCACAAATCGCCTCAAGTTTAGTGTGGTTGTCATCAGGTGTGTCAGCACTGTGTCAGAGGCTTGTCAGGTGTTTCATAAACTGTCAGACATTTAATAAGACTTCGAGCTGGATCCTGGGAGATCGAGCCGGGTCGGAATGGGGTGGGGTGGGGTGGGGGTGGGGTGGAGTGGGGTGGAGTGGGGTGGGAGTGGTGGGGTGGGGGTGGGATTGGGTGGGGTGGGGGTGGGGTGGGGGTGGGGTGGGGGGTGGGGGGTGGGGTGGGAGGGGTGGGGTGGGGTGGGGTGGGGTGTGGTGGGGGTGGGGTGGGGTGGGAGGGTGGGGTGGGGGAGGTGGACAAATTTGGGATCATACCTGTTGATGATTTAGCCAGGTGGTGAGGAGAGTGGGGGATGGAAGGGAAGGGGTATATTGAAGTCTGTCTTCGTGAGAACTTTCAGGATCTCTCTCTCTCTCTCTCTCTCTCTCTCTCTCTCTCTCTCTCATCAGATTATTTCATCACATTCTCCTCTACCTCTCTCATCGTCCCTCCCTCTCCTTCTCCGTTCCCTCCCTCTCCTCTTCTCTCCCCCTCACAGTCCTCTCCATCCCCGTTTCAGTCCTCCTCTCATTTACCCTCCCTCTCACCCTGCCCATTTCCTTATTTCCCCTCTCTCCCTCCTCTCGCTCTCCATAACCTTCCCCCCACTCCCCACTTTTCTTCACACTTTCTTGGCCCAAAACTTGATCCCTGTGTTTGTACTGATCCCAGGGTCTTGTTGAGAGAGAGAGATGGTAATGAGGAAAGGAGTGTGATCCGAAAGAGAAGGGGAAGCGGGTGATAGAAAGATAAGGAAGATGGATAATAATAATAATAATAATAATAATAATAATAATAATAATAATAATAATAATAATAATAATAATAATAATAATAATAATAATAATAATTTTTTCAACAGGATAAGAAAAAAGAGAGAAATTAAAATAAAGATGAAGAAAAAACAGAAAGAAGAAGAAGAAGAAAGAGGCAAGAAATAAGCATAACACAAACACGAGAAGATAATAAGAATTGTTAAAGTGCGAATAAAAAGAAGAATGAAACAAACGAAGAAATAGAGGAAAAATGACGTTAATAAGGAAGAGAAGAAACGATAATGACAGAAATGTGATCTTTTGTTTAGGTCAGACGAAGAGGAATGGAGAAATATGTGGGATGTGAACAGAGGAATAAGGAAGATAGAGGAATAAGGAAGATAAGTTAAGGACGCGAGGAAAGAAGGAATTAGGGAGAACTCTTCCTGTTGTGACTGTGGCCACAGGCATAAAAGAAGAAGTTAAGGAGATGTGGAAACTGGAAGAGGAAAAGTGTCTGATAAAGAATGAATGAAAGAGTTGATAAGAGAAACGAAAGATAAGAAAAATGCTTGGGTTTATTTTTTACACACACACACACACACACACACACACACACACACACACACACACACACACACACACACACACACACACACACGCACACACACACACACACACACTACATCCTTACCACCGGAGAGTCAAGACCTACCAGGCGCTACTGAGCAGCTGCCCCTTGGCCATGTTCGGCCCCATTCCCAAGTCCCTCTCCCCGACCCATCCTCACCACCGGGATATCAACATAATCAAAGTGACAATTTCGTTTCAGAGAAGTAGGATCAGTGTTGAACAGTGCTGAAGCCAGTGAATTCAGCACTAGACAGTACCAGTGAGCCGCGACCCACCAGTGAGATAAGCTCCCTGGGAACTGACCGCCATCTTCTGACCGGAGGTGCTAATCAGTCACCATGGGAACAACAGTGGGTCGGCTTACCCCTGACTACGAGATAACACACCTAGCATAGAGGTACTGTGACACCACCCTACACCACACGGTGTCTCCATGACCACGTGAGGTCCTTCATATCAACACCTATGGACGAGTTACTGCACCACGAGGCCTATGTGAAACTCACACAGTATGGCAAGAGACCAGCCCGGGCCATCAACTGCAGACTATAATAATTTGTATGTTCAATCATTGTTCCTTCTCCTTTCAGTAATGAAAACTTTTGTTAAGCGACCCACCCGCCCCTTGTCTATGTATGTAATAAGTCATTTTTGTCCAATGTATATTTTCAGCCTTCTGGCTGCAGAACTTTTTCAATAAACCGTTAATTATTATTATTATTATTATATGAACGCACGCACACAAACAGGAGGATTGAGAGGTGGAGAAAGAGACACAAGTAGAAAGATAGAGACAGAAACAATTGAGAAAGAGAAGAAAAAATTTTTTTGTGAGAGCTGAGACAGACAGAAGGGAGGGAGGAGGCGTGGTTTAGTGGCATCATACTTAAACTCCCATCTCAGAGACTCAGGTTGGATACTCGCTCTAACAGTACACAACCGCCAGGCCTCGACCAACCCGAGCTGGTCCTCAGTGAGTTATTGCCCCCCATCACCCCAATCCCAAGTGCGTGCATCACACCACCACCACCACACACCATACAGACATAATAATTATTGAAAAACACACAAATATAAGTCACTGTAAAATAAATAAACCAGCAAATCATTTTTCGTTATTGACAAATTTTGACTTTTTTTTTTTAGTCGCAATTTCCGGGGAAAAATGTGTCCCCAGCGCAAGTGCAGTCTTATCTCACCCCAGAGTATGACAACCCCACCACCACACCCTATCCCTCACCATGGACCCTCACAACCTCCCCCCTCACCACCACCACAACCTCTCCCTCCTCACCAAACACCACCCACAACACTCCCCTCTCCAAACACCACCACAACACTCCTCCTACCCAAACACCACCACAATCACTCACCACCAAACACCACCTCACCTCCCCCTCCACAACCTCCTCCTCACCAGAACACACCACCACAACCTCCTCTCCACAACTCCTCCTCACCCCAAACACCACCACAACACTCTTCCTCCACCCAAACACCACCACAACATTCCTCCTCACCACCAAACACCACCCAACACTGCTCCTCACCAACCACAAACCTCCTCCTCACCACCAAACACCACCACACATCCTCCACCACCAAACACCACCACTACACTCCCCCTCACCAACACCACCCCTCCCCTAACCACAAACACCACACACTCCTCACCCACACCACCACAACCTCCCCTCACCCAAACACCACCACAACCTCCTCCCCACCACCAAACACCACCACAACACTCCTCACTCACCCAACACCACCACACCCATATCACCAAACACCACCTCCTCCTCACCACGCAAACACCACCACAACATCCTCCTCACCACCAAACACCACAACATACCTCACCACCACCACCCAACACTCCCTCACCACCAAACACCACCACAACCTCCCCCACCACCAAACACCACCACAACACTCCCCCTCACCAAACACCACCACAACACTCCTCCTCACCACCAAACACCACCACAACATCCTCACTCCACCAAACACCACCACAACCTCCCCCCCACCACCAAACACCACCACAACCTCCCCTCACAACAAACACCACCACAACACTCCCCTCATGCAAACACCACCACATCATTCTCACCCAAACACCGCAAACCTCCTCACCACCAACACCACCACAACACTCCTCCTCACCAAACACCACCACAACCTCCTCCTCACCACCACACCACCACAACCTCCCCCTCACCCCAAACACCACCACAACACTCATCCTCCACCACCAAACACCACCTACAACACACCAAACCTACCACAACACACACTCCTCCCCAAACACCACCACAACACTCTTACTCACCACCAAAAACCACCTCCTCCTCACCACCCTACCTACTCATTCTCCAAACACCACACAACCTCCTCCTCCACCACCAAACACCACCAAAACTCCTTCTCCACCACCAACACCACAAAACTCTCCTCACCACCAAACCACCACCACATCACTTACCACCAAAACCACCACACACTCCTTCTCCTACCAACACCACCACAACCGCCCTCACCAAAACACCACCATCTCCCCTCACCACCAACACTCCCCTCTCTGCCAAACACTCTCCACCTCTCATCACTCACCACTAAACACCACCAACACTCCCCTCTCCACAACCTCCTCCTCACCTCCCACCTACAACCTCCTCATCACCCCAAACACCACCACAACACTCATCCTCCTACCAAACACCACCACAACACTCATTACTCTACCACCAAACACCACCAAAACACTCCTCACTCACCGCCAACACCACCCAACCTCCTTCTCACCACCAAACACCACCCAACACTCACCTCACCACAAACCACCACACACTCCCACCACCAACACCACCAAACATCATTCTCGCAAACACCACCACAACACTCATTCTCACCACCAAACACCACCACAACACTCCCCTCACCACCCAAACACTCCTTCTCACCACCAACACCACCACTATCCTTCTCACCACCAAAACACCACCACAACACTCCCTCCACCGCAAGCACCACCACAACCTCCCCTCACCACAAAACACCACCTGACTCCTCTCACCAAAACACCACCACCAACCTCCTCCTCACCACCAAACACCACCACAACCATCCCCCTCACCTACAACCTGCCACCAAACACTCCCCCTCACCCCAAACACCACCTAACACTCCCTCACCACCAAACACCACCACAACACCTCACTCCTGCACCAAACACCACCCTAGCACTCCCCTCACCTGCAAACACCACCAAGCACTCCACACTCACCGCCAACACCACCACAACATCCTCCTCACCAGAAACACCACAACCTCACCCCCACCAACACCACCACCAACCTCATCCCTCCCACCAAACACCACCACAACACTCCCTCACCACCAAACACCACCACAACACTCCTCCTCTGCAAACACCACCACCAGCCTCCTCCTCCTGCAAACACCACCACAACCTCCCCCTCCTGCAAACACCACCTCCTCCTCACCACCAAACACCACCACAACCTCCCCTCACCACCAAACACCGCCACAACCTCCTCCTCACCGACACCACAACCTCCCCTCCTGACAAACACCACCACAACCTCCCCTCACCACCAAACACCACCACAACACTCCTCCTCACCACCAACACCCACCACAACCTCCCCTCACCACCAAACACCACCACTCCTCCTCACCACCAACCACCACCAACCTCCCCCTCAAACACCACCACAACCTCCCCTCACCAACACCACCACAACCTCCCCTCACCCACACAAACACCACCACAACCTCCCCTCACCCCTCTCGCTCAGGACCCTCACAGGCTCCCTCACCCCGTCTCCTCCCTCTGAAGACTCCCTCACCCCTCTCGCTCCAGGACCTCACAGGAAACTCCCTCACCCCGTCTCTCCTCACAAACTCCCTCACCCCATCGCCTCCGTCCCTGCCTCGTCCCGTCTCCTCCATCCTTCCGTCTCCTCCTCCTTGCATCTCCTCCCCTCACTCCGTCTCCTCCCTCACCCCCATCTCCTCCCTCACCCATCTCCTCCTCACCGTTTCCTCCCTCACCCATTTCCTCCCCTCCCCCATCTCCTCCCTCACCCCATCTCATCCCTCACCCCATCTCCCTCCCTCACTCATCTCCTCCCCTCCCCCCTCTCTCCCTCCCCCATCTCCTCTCTCACCCGTCTCCTCCCTCCTCATCTCTCCCTCCCCCCCATCTCCTCCCTCCCCATCTCCCCTCCCACCCCATCTCCTCCCTCACCCCATCTCCTCCCTCACCCCCTCCTCCCTCACCTCATCTTCTCCCCCTCTTGTCTCCTCCCTCACCCCGTCTCACCTCCCCCCTCTTCTCCTCCCTCCCCCATCTCCTCCCTCCACCCCGTCTCCTCCCCTCCCATCTCTCCTCACCCCGTCTCCTCCCCTCACCCCGTCTCCTCCCTCCCCCAGTCTCCCCTCCCTGTCTCTCCCTCACCTCGTCTCCTCCCTCCTGTCTCCTCCCTCACCTCGTCTCCTCCCCTCACCCCATCTCCTCCCTCACCTCACTCTCCTCCCTCACCCATCTCCTCCCTCTCCATCTCCTCCCTCATCACATGTACTCCCCTCAATCCATCTCCTCCTCATCCATCTCCCCTCCCTCACCCCATCTCTCCTCCCCTCATCCCGTCTCCTCCCTCACCCCATCTCCTCCTTCACCCCATCTCCTCCCCTCATCCAGTCTCCTCCCCTCACCCCCATCTCCTCCCCTCATCCCATGTACTCCCTCACCCCATCTCCTCCCTCATCCCATCTCCTCCCTCACCCCATCTCCTCCCTCACCCACGTCTCCTCCCTCACCCCATCTCCTCCCTCACCCCGTCTCCTCCCTCATCCCGTATTACTCCCTCATCCCGTCTCCTCCCCTCACCCGTCTCCAGCCTCACCCCGTCTCCGCCTCACCCCGTCTCCTCCCTCCCACCCCGTCTCCTCCCTCATCCCGTCTCCTCCCTCACTCGTCTCCTCCCTCACCCCGTCTCTCCCTCCTCCGTCTCCTCCCTCACCCCGTCTCCTCCCTCACCCATCTGCCTCCCCACCCCGTCTCCTACCTCACCCCGTCTCCTCCCTCACCCATCTCCTCCCCTCACCCCGTCTCCTCCCCTCACCCCATCTCACCTCACCCCATCTCCTCCCCTCACCTCGTCTCCAACCTCACCCCGTCTCATCCCCTCACCCATCCTCCCCTCCCCCGTCTCCTCCCTCCCCCCGTCTCCTCCCTCCACTCTCATCTCCCCTCACCCCGTCTCCACCCTCCCACCCCATCTCCTCCCTCACCCCGTCTCATCCCTCACCCCGTCTCCTCCCTCCTCCGTCTCCTCCCTCACCCCGTCTCCTCCCTCACCCCGTCTCCTCCCTCACTCCCGTCTCCTCCCTCACCTCTCCACCTCACCCCGTCTCCTCCCTCACCCGTCTCGTCCCCTCACCCCGTCTCCCCTCACCCCGTCTCCCTCCCTCACCCGTCTCCTCCCTCACCTCGTCTCCTCCCACCCCGTCTCCTCCTCACTCCATCTCCTCCCCTCACCCATCTCCCCTCACCCATCTCCCCTCCACCGTCTCCTCCCTCCCCATCTCCTCCCTCACCCATCTCCTCCCTCACCCCGTCTCCTCCCTCACCCATCTCCTCCCTCATCCCATGTCCTCCCTCACCCATCTCCTCCCCTCATCCCATCTCCTCCCTCATCCCATCTCCTCCCTCACCCATCTCCTCCCCTCACCCCATCCCTCCCCTCCCCACCCATCTCTCCCCTCATCCCGTGTACTCCCTCACCCTCTCCTCCCTCATCCCGTCCCTACTCCCTCACTCTCTCCCCCCTCCCATCCTCCCTCACCCGTCTCCTCCCCTCATCCCGTGTCTCCCCACCCATCTCCTCCCCTCCTTCATCCCTCCCTCATCCCCATCTCCTCCCTCTCCCCCATCTCCTCCCTCACCTCATCTCCTCCCTCATCCCGTCTCCTCCCCTCATCCCGTCTCCTCCCTCATCCATCCTCCCTCACCCCGTCTCTCCCTCACCCCGTGTAATCCCTCACCTCATCTCCTCCCTCATCCCGTCTCCTCCCCTCCCCGTCTCCTCCCCTCACCCCCGTCCTCCCTCACCCCCGTCTCCTCCCTCATCCCGTGTCTCCCTCACCCCGTCTCCTCCCCTCATCCCGTCTCCTCCCCTCCTTCCCATCTCCTCCCTCCCCCATCCCTCCCCTCACCTCATCTCCTCCCTCACCTCATCTCCTCCCTCATCCCATCTCCTCCCTCATCATCCTCTCTTCCCTCATCCCATCTCCTCCCTACCCCATCTCCTCCCTCACCCCATGTACTCCCTCCCTCATCTCCTCCCTCATCCCATCTCCTCCCCTCACCCCATCTCCTCCCCTCCCCTCCGTCTCCTCCCTCCACCCTGTCCCCTCCCCTCCGTCTCCTCCCTCTCCATCTCCTCCCTCCCCACCCCGTCTCCTCCCCTCCCTCCATCTCTCCCTCCCCTTCTCCTCCCTCACCCCATCTCCTCCCTCACTCCATCTCCTCCCTCACCCCCTCCTCCCCTCCTCCGTCTCCTCCCTCACCATCCTCCCTCATCCCGTGCTCCCCTCTCCGTCTCCTCCCTCACCCCGTCTCCTCCCTCACCCCGTCTCCTCCCTCTCCCATGTGCTCCTCCCACCCCGTCTCCTCCCTCACCCCGTCTCCTCCCTCACCCCGTCTCCTCCCTCACCCCATCTCCTCCCCTCACCCCGTCTCCTCCCTCACCCCGTCTCCTCCCCTCACCCATCTCCTCCCTCATCCCATCTCTCCCTCATCCCGTCTCCTCCCCTCACCCCATCTCCTCCCCTCACCTCGTCTCCTCCCTCTCCCATCTCCTCCTCATCCCGTCTCTTCCCTCTCCCGTCTCCTCCCCTCACCCCATCTCTCTCCCCTCACCCATGTCTCCCTCACCTCGTCTCCTCCCCTCATCCCGTCTCCTCCCCTCACCCCCGTCTCCTCCCTCCCCCGTCTCTCCCCTCACTCCCGTCTCCCTCCCTCACCCGTCTCCTCCCTCACCCCGTCTCCTCCCCTCACTCGTCTCCTCCCCTCACTCATCTCCTCCCCTCACCCGTCTCCTCCTCCTCCGTCTCCTCCTCACCCGTCCTCCCTCCCCCGTCTCCCTCCCCTCCCCCCGTCTCCTCCCTCCCTCCGTCTCCTCCCTCACCCGTCTCCTCCCCTCACCCCCGTCTCCTCCTCCGTCTCCTCCTCCTCCGTCTCCTCCTCACCCCGTCTCCTCCTCCTCCGTCTCCTCCCTCACCCCGTCTCCTCCCTCACCCCGTCTCTCCCCCACCCCGTCTCCTCCCTCACCCCGTCTCCTCCCTCACCCCGTCTCTCCCCTCTCCGTCCTCCTCCCTACCCGTCTCCTCCCTCACCCCCGTCTCCTCCCTCCTCCGTCTCCTCCTACCCCGTCTCCTCCCCTCACCCGTCTCCTCCCTCCCCCCCGTCCTCCCTCCCACCCCGTCTCCTCCCTCACCCCGTCTCCTCCCTCACCCCGTCTCCTCCCTCACCCATGCTCCTCCCTCCCTCATCCCCTCCTCCACTCCATCTCCTCCCTCACTCCGTCTCCTCCCTCCCCCCATCTCCTCCCTCCTCCTCTCCTCCCTCACTCCCGTCTCCTCCCTCTCCCGTCTCCTCCCTCACCCATCTCCCTCCTCATCTCTCCCTCACCCCGTCTCTCCCCTCCTCCCGTCTCCTCCCCTCCTCCGTCTCCTCCCCTCACCCATCTTCCTCCTCCATCTCCTCCCCTCACCCGTCTCCTCCCTCCTCCGTCTCTCTCCTCCGTCTCCTCCCTCCTCCGTCTCCTCCTACCCCGTCCTCCTCCCCCGTCTCTCCCTCCCGTCTCCTCCCTCCTCCGTCTCCTCCCTCACCCCGTCTCCTCCCTCACCCCGTCTCCCCCTCCTCCCGTCTCCTCCCTCACCTAACTAGAGATGTATCTGCTCATTAAGGGCTCAAAGGCTTTAATATTTGCAGTGTTGTAATACATTATATCTTCACCTATACCCTCTCTCCTCCTCCCCCTTTCTCGCTTACTTATCTTCTTCTTCCTCCTCCTCCCTACTACTACTACTCCTCCTCTTCTTCTCTAACGCCACAAGACATTCCATGACTCCTCCTCCCCCCCTCGACAAAGACCGCTACCTACCCCTCCTCCTCATTCTCCCCTCCCCCCCCCTCCTCCTCCTCCTCCAAGACCCTCCTACCCCTCCTCCCCTTCTACTCCGCCCCCTGCCCCTGCCCTCCTCCTCCTTCTCGACAGACCCTACCTGCCTCCTCTCATTCTACTCCCCCCTCCCCCCCCTCCTCCTCGCATAAGACCCTACCTGACCCTCCTCCTCATTCTACTCCCCCTGCCCCTGCCCCTCCTCCTCCTCGACAAGACCGCTACCTGACCCTCCCCTCATCCTCCTGCCCCTGCCCTCCTCCCTCCTCCCTCCACAAGACACTCAATGACCTCTCATCCTCCCTCTCTTCCTTATTCTTCCTCTCCTCCAAGATCCTATATCACCTCTTCCTCTTTCTCTTCCTCACTCCACTCCTCCTCCCTTCCTTCTACTCCTCCTTCCTCCTCCTCCTCCTCCTCCTCACCTCCTACCCAGTACATCAAATTTATGTCTCATTTTTCAACATCTTATATTGATAGAGTGAGTCGCTATTAGTCTTATTCTTATCGCTCTTCCCGGCTCTTATTCTTATCGCTCTTCCCGGCTCTTATTCTTATCGCTCTCCGGCTCTTATTCTTATCGCTCTTCCCGGCCTATTCTTATCTCTCTCCCGGCTCTTATTCTTATCTCTTCCTGGCTCTTATTCTTATCGCTCTTCCTGTCTTATTCTTATCTCTTCCCGGTCTTATTCTTATCTCTTCCCGGCTCTTATTCTTATCGCTCTTCCCGGCTCTTATTCTTATCGCTCTTCCCGGCTCTTATTCTTATCTCTCTTCCCGGCTCTTATTCTTATCTCTCTTCCCGGCTCTTATTCTTATCTCTCTCCCCGGCTCTTATCAGTGTAGCAACTTCTGAAACTCTTGTGTAAAAAAAAAGAAGTTTAGTGTAAAATAATTTGAAGAATGTAAATAATGTGTAAAAAAATGGAGATAATGTATAGTATAGTAAAATATCTAATGAGTGATAAAATTGGTGTAAAATTGGTGTAAAAATGTGATAAAATGGGGGTTAAAAGGTGTAAAAAAAAGTTACAAAATAGGTGAAAGTGTGTAAAAAAAAGTGTAGAAAAATGGATGAGAATGTAAAAAAAAAATTGGATTAGTGTAAAAAAAAAATTAAATGGCGGAATGGTAAAAAAAAAAATATCAAAAGTGGGTTAAAATACGTAAATAATATGTAAAAAAAAACTGTAAAAAAAAATTAGCAAATGTAAAAAAAATAAGTGGGAAAGTACAAATAAGAGATGAAAAGTTTAGTGATAGTAAATGAATGAGCGTTGAATGTAAATGGTTAAGAGCGGTGGTTTAATTTAAGTTTTAGGGCGCTGGTTTAACACTCTAGGACGATAGTTTAAGTCTTCGGACGATGGTTTAATACTTAAGACGATGGTTTAACTTTTAGGACGATTGGTTAAGTTTTAGAACATTGGTTTAACACTTCTAGGACGATGGTTTAAGTCTTAGAACGATGATTTAATACTTTAGGGAGATGGTTTAATATTTAGGACCATGGTTTAACACTTAGGGCGATGGTTTAACTCCCATAAAATTACAAATTTTAATCAGGTTCCTCACGCGGTTAAACAAACGACTAATATAAAAAGTTAACATATGCAAATCTTTAATAAATTAGTTGTAAAGGAATTAACTGTATGCAAATCTTTAATGAATCTGTTGTAAAAAAAAATTAACTGTATGTAAGTCTTTAATAAATCTGTTGTAAAAAAATTAACTATTTGTAAATCTTTGATAAATTAGTTGTAAAAGAATTAACTATTTGTAAAACTTTGATAAATTAGTTGTAAAAGAATAATGTTGAGTTGAAGTTACACTGGAAAATAAATAAATCGCGAGTCTTCAGTAATAGTAACGGGGAGCAAAGGTCACCAGGTGTAAACAATGGGGTCACCAGGTGTATACAAGGTCATCAGGTGTAAACAAGGTCACCAGGTGTATACAATGGGGTCATCAGGTGTAAACAAGGTCATCAGGTGTAAACAAGGTCATCAGGTGTATACAAGGTCATCAGGCGTATACAATGGGGTCACCAGGTGTAAACAACCGGGTCACCAGGTGTAAACAAGGTCACCAAGTATAAACACCAAAGGCACCAGGAGTAAATAAGGTCAACAGGCGTAAACAAGGTCACCACGTGTAAACAACAAGATGGCCAGGAGTGAATAGGGTTACCATCTGTAAACACCGCCACTAGGTGTAAACAACGTCACCAGGTGTAAAAAAGGTTACCAAGAGTAGATAACACACATGTAAAAAAAACATTTCAAGTGTAAACAAGACGAGCAGCGGTAAACAATACTCCCGGGTGGGTTATGGTGGACGTGTAGGATCGTGACTCTAATTGTAGTTTGTCTTCCTTGTTTCCTTGGGAAGTAAATCCAATGGTTAGGTTAGGTTAGGTTAGGTCACGTTAGGTTAGGTTAGGATAGGTTAGGTTAGGTTAGGTTAGGTCACGTTAGGGTAGGTTAGGTTAGGTTAGGTTAGGTTATGTTAGGTCACGTTAGGGTAGGTTAGGTTAGGTTAGGTTAGGTTAGGTTAGGATAGGATAGGTTAGGTTAGGTTAGGTTAGGTTAGGTCACGTTAGGGTAGGTTAGGTTAGGTTAGGGTAGGTTAGGTTAGGTTAGGTTAGGTTAGGTTAGGTTAGGTGTCTTCAAAATTTCAATGAGGTGAACAAGGATACAAAGAAAAATTGAGTTCAGAAGTGGCAGTAAGCTGTGACCTCCGCTGCCTCGACGAAATGATAAAAAAACATGAGTGAACCGTGTGTGCCTTCTGAAGGAAAGACCCAGTGAGAGGAATGTATTCAAGTTTGGCAGCGCTGAGTGAGTTGCTCCTACTAAAATTAGATATTGTTGAGTGAGTTTTTGTTAAGTCGCTGAAAAAAGGTGTTTTTACCCCCCCTCCCCCAGTGGGTATATTAACGATGTATAACACTCAAGTGAAAATCCCGAAGAAAACAAACCATCGTTAAGGGCGTGAGGTTAACCCGTAGCTGTTGGGAGTAAAAAAGGTTACCAGCTGTAAACAAGATGATAAATGGGAAAAATGAACGTGAGTTAAAACAGGATCGCCAGATGTAAATGGGACGGACAGCTTTAAGTCAGATGAAACACACAGATAAATGTAAACGGAGGAGCGTCTCGTACCTGATTGATGGAGGACTTGAAGAACTCCATGGACTGCTCGAGGGCGAAGGTATCGGAGGAGCAGGTGTCGAGGATGAGTGCCCCGAGGGTAAGGTTGGGCAGGAGGACGGGGTCTTGGTTGATCATGTCGAGGGCGTACATCATCGCCTCCATGCGCTGGATGCCCTTCTCCTCCTTGATGGACCCGCACGGCTCGTCCACGCCTCGCTCATGCATGGGGAACATTCCTCCGAAGATTACGTCGCCGGGGATGTCCACCATCTTGACCTTGTCGGCTTTGCCCGCGTGGGTCAGCCGGGTCAGGGTCGTGACCTCTAGGAGTAAGAGGAGCAACAAGAGGCCACGACCTTTTAGTAAACCTCGACCTCTCAGGAGGTGAGTGAGGCAGGAGGCGGTGGCAGGCAGCACGACCAACACACATGAGAGTAGGTGCTGCCCCCGCCGGTACCAAAGGTGGCGATACCTTCCTCGGAGTCCGGTTTTCTTCCGTCCCCCTTCCGTGCCGTCTCCTGGGGGTGATTCCTGCCCCCAGCCACCTGTGGTCCGACCCGTGACCTGAGACAGGCACTCGGCCCCGAATTCACATGAGCTTGGGGTCAGTGGCGCTGGGAGGACGACGGAAGCGTCAGTAGTCATGTCAAAGGAGGTCGCCGGGATCGTATCAACTTGGCCCACTACCCCACTCACCGGAGGTGGGGACGGTGATCCCTGGGGTCCGTCGACTGTAAGGACCCGCCACGGAGATGCGTCCCTGGGGGCTGTGAGCCCCAAGGAGTGTCGGGACGCCCGGATCATGATCCGCTGCGGCAGGAGCTACCAGTGCACGTGGTTATGCTGCTCCTGCGACACGGCTGCTGGTGTGGCTCCCCCGCACACCATCCTCACCCTGGTATTGTTTACACACAGCAGGTGATGGCTAGTTCCTGCACACTTGTCTTACTATTAGAACCATTCCTCGTGTGTGTGTCATGGTTGTAAGCGTCCTGGCGCGCCTCTACACTGATCACTGACTCAACACTCAACAATCACAACTCACCACTACTGTACACCGCTAGTGTTGCTGCTGCCCACTATTATTTATTTTCCTTTAGCACAGGTGTTGCTGGACCGCTCCAGCTAGGCGGTCCAGTGGGCCGTGGGGGGGCCGGGCCAGAAGCTGGGGCTCCCCCCAACCCCCTCCTCGCCTCTACCTCACTTCTCACACTCCCACAGTAAGTGAGAAAATTCAGTCACTGGTGATGAGTGTGTCCGTCAGCCAGCACCACACACACCTGACCGCTCACGTCTGTGATAAAACACCAAAGTTTAAAACACCGAACACAAACTTTCACAACACCGTCTACATGATGAGTCCCACCGGGGGATGACTACAGGATCACACGAGCAAAAGCCGCGAGCCGCAAGTGACCGCGAGTTGGGAGCCGGGCGGCGGACGGCAGGTGGCAGGAGAACAGCAGAGTGGCAGGGTGGTAGCAGCGGCAGCGGCGGTGTCGGCCGCGGTAATGGTGGAGCAGCTGGCCCGTGACCCGCCACAGAGCTGCCCCCAGCCTGAGCCTGCGCCTCCACACCTGCACTCACGCACGCCCGCCCCCCACCACCCCCGCCCCCCGGGTTCCTTATCCCATCTTGCTGGTCTCTAGCCCTCTTTGGTGGTCTCTAGCCCTCTTTGGTAGTCTCTAGCCCTCTTTGGTAATCTCTAGCCCTCTTTGGTGGTCTCTAGCCCTCTTTGGTAGTCTCTAGCCCTCTTTGGTAATCTCTAGCCCTCTTTGGTGGTCTCTAGCCCTCTTTGGTAGTCTCTAGCCCTCTTTGTAGTCTCTAGCCCTCTTTGGTGGTCTCTAGCCCTCTTTGGTGGTCTCTAACCCTCTTGGTGGTCTCTAGCCCCTTTACTGGTCTCTAGCGCTCTTAGCTCTAGCCCTCTTTTGCTGGGCTCTACCCCTCTTTACTGGTCTCTAGCGCTCTTTACTGGTCTCTAGCGCGCTCGCTCTTTACTGGTCTCAGTCGCTCTTTACTGGTCTCCAGCGCTCTTTACTTACTGGTCTCCAGCGCTCTTTACTCTCCATGCTCTTTAGTCTCCAGCACTCTTTACTGGTCTCCAGCACTTTTACTGGTCTCCAGCATACTTTGCTTACCAGCGCTCTTTATGGTCTCCAACCCTCTTTAATGGTCTCAGCTCTTTTTACTGGTCTCCAACGCTCTTTACTGATCTCCAGCCCTCTTTACTGGTCTCAGCACTCTTTACTGGTCTCCAGCACTCTTTACTGGTCTCCAGCACTCTTTACTGGTCTCCAGCGCTCTTTCTCCACCTCTTTTAATGGTCTCCAGTCTTTTTAATGTGGTCTCCAGCGCTCTTTACTGGTCTCCAGCGCTTTACTGGTCTCCAGCGCCTCTTTTAGCGCTCTCCAGCGCTCTTTCTCAGTCTCAGTCTTTACTGGTCTCTAGCCCTCTTAACTGTTCTCTAGCGCTCTTTATTGGTCTCTAGCCCTCTTTGGTGGTCTCTAGCCCTCATTACTGGTCTCTAGCCCTCTTAACTGGTCTCTAGCCCTCTTTACTGGTCTGTAGCGCTCTTTAATGGTCTCCAGTGCTCTTTACTGGTCTCCAACGCTCTTTACAGATCTCCAGCGCTCTTTTACACAGTGCTCAGCGCTCTTTACTGGTCTCCAACGCTCTTTATTGTTCTCCAACCCTCTTTGGTAGGGTCTCCAGCCCTCTTTACTCCAGCCCTCTTTACTGGTCTCCAGCGCGCTTTACTGGTCTCCAGTGCTCTTTAGTGGTCTCCAGCGCTCTTTACTGGTCTCTAATGCTCTTTACTGGTCTCTAGCCCTATTTACTGGTCTCTAGCGCTCTTTACTGGTCTCCAGCCCTCTTTACTGGCCCCCTCTTTACTGGTCTCCAGCTCTTTACTGGTCTCAGCCCTCTTTACTGGTCTCCAGCCCTCTTTAATGGTCTCCAGCCCTCTTTAATGGTCTCAGCCCTCTTTAGTCTCTAGCCCTCTTTAATGGTCTCAGCACTCTTTACTGCAGTCTCAGCGCTCTTTACTGGTCTCCAGCCCTCTTTAATGGTCTTCAGCCCTCTTTAATAAGCCCTCTTTAATGGTCTCAGCCCTCTATAATGGTCTCCAGCCATCTTTAATGGTCTCCAGCGCTCTTTACTGGTTTCAGCCTCTTTAATGGCCTCCAGCCCTCTTTAATGGTGTTTAGCCCTCTTTACTGGTCTCTAGCGCTCTTTACTGGTCTCCAGCCCTCTTACTGGGTCTCTAGCGGTCTTTACTGGTCTTCAGCCCTGCTTTACTGGTCTCCAGCGCTCTGTAATGGTCTCCAGCCCTGCTTTAATGGTCTCCAGCCCTCTTTAATGGTCCCCAGCCCTCTTCAATGTCTCTAGCCCACTCTTTGGTCTCTAGCGCTCTTTACTGGTCTCCAGCCCTCTTTACTGGTCTCTAGGTCTCCTGGTCTCCAGCCCTCTCTTTACTGGTCTCTAGCGGTCTTTACTGGTCTCCAGCCCTCTTTTGCTGTCTCAGCCCTCTTTACTGGTCTCCTAGCGGTCTTTAGTGGTCTCTAGCGCTCTTTACTGGTCTCTAGCCCTCTTTACTGGTCTCAGCCCTCTTTACTGGTCTCCAGCGGTCTTTTAGTGGTCTCTAGCGCTCTTTACTGGTCTCTAGCCCTCTTTACTGGTCTCTAGCGCCCTTTACTGGTCTCAGCCCTCTTTACTGGTCTCTAGCGTCTTTAGTGGTCTCCAGCCCTCTTTACTGGTCGCCAGCCGTCTTTACTGGTCTCTAGCGCTCTTTAGCGCTCACTGGTCTCCAGCGCCTTTACTGGTCTCAGCCCTCTTTAATGGTCTCCAGCCCTCTTTAATGGTCCCCAGCCCTCTTTAATGGTCTCTAGCCCTCTTCACTGGTCTCAGCCCTCTTTCCCTGGTCTCCAGCCTCTTTACTGGTCTCTAGCGGTCTTTAGTGGTCTCTTTAGCGTTTTACTGGTCTCAGCCCTCTTTTACTGGTCTCTAGCGGTCTTTTGGCTTTGTATGCTCTTTAATGGTCTCTAGCGCTCTTTACTGGTCTCTAGCCCTCTTTACTGGTCTCTACTGGTCTCTAGCGGTCTTTAGTGGTCTCGCGCTCTTTAATGGTCTCTAGCCTCTTTACTGGTCTCCAGCCCTCTTTACTGGTCTCTAGCGCTCTTTACTGGTCTCCAGCCCTCTTTACTGGTCTCCTGGCGGTCTTTAGTGGTCTCCTAGCGCTCTTTGTAGTCTCTAGCCCTCTTTACTGCGCTCTTTACTGGTCTCTAGCGCTAGCCCAGCCCTCTTTACTACGGTCTGGTCTCTCTAGCGCGCCCTTTACTGGTCTCTAGCCCTCTTTACTGGTCTCTAGCGGTCTTTAGTGGTCTCAGCCTCTTTACTGGTCGCCAGCCGTCTTTTACTGGTCTCTAGCGCTCTTTACTGGTCTCCAGCGCTCTTTACTGGTCTCCAGCCCTCTTTAATGGTCTCCAGCCCTCTTTAATGGTCCCCAGCCCTCTTTAATGGTCTCTAGCCCCTCTTTACTGGTCTCCAGCCCTCTTTACTGGTCTCTAGCGCTCTTTACTGGTCTCTAGCGCTCTTTAGTGATCTCCGGCCCTCTTTACTGGTCTCTAGCCCTCTTTACTGGTCTCCAGCCCTCTTTACTGGTCTCTAGCGCTCTTTACTGGTCTCAAGCTCTTCTGGAGTCCCTTGTAATAGTCTATATACCTGCACTTGTAGCTGTACTACCCGTTATTTACCTGCGTCTGTACCTGTATATACCTACCATAAGCTTGTACCTCTACCCGTTATTTACCTGCGTCTGTACCTGTATATACCTACCATAAGCTTGTACCTCTACCCGTTATTTACCTGCGTCTGTACCTGCCATAAGCTTGGACCTGCAACTCTACTACTTTTTTCTCGTTTGTTAAAATTAAGTAAATATAAAATTTCTGGGACAAAGGAATTACTCGATGCCAAGATGTGATGTTTACAAGTTGCTCTCGCTCTCTCTCTCTCTCTCTCTCTCTCTCTCTCTCTCTCTCTCTCTCTCTCTCTCTCTATCTACAATCTAAGGGAGAGAGGAGAGAGAGAGAAAAGAGACAGACAGATAGACACAGAAACAGACAATGACTCATAAGACTAGAGATTATTATTATTATTATTAGTTTTATTACTGTATTATTATTATTATTATTATTATTATTATTATTATTATTATTATTATTATTACTGTATTGTTATTATTATTATTATTATTATTATTATTATTATTATTATTATTATTATTATTGTGATTAATACAGACAGACAAACAGACACAGACATAATTGGTCTCGTTACTAAATCAAGGTTGGGGAGGAATCAGTCAGTACAAGGCCTCACCTGGTCACTGTACACAGGTGATACTACTCCTGCTCCCTAGTGAGTCGGTATACGAAGACAGTATGATATGAAATACAAACTAACCACATCTAAATGTTAATCTGGCCTAACAACCCCTAGCTAGCAACCTTCAACCAGCCCTACTTGCCAGCCCTAACCCAACAACCCCTAGCAACTAACCTAACCTAACCTAGCCTAACTTAACCTAGCCTAACTTAACATGACTTCACCCAATCAATTACTTCTGTCTAATCAATGAGATTCTCTTAATCGTCTTCCCTAATCTTTTACGCGTTTTCTTTTATCTCTTCTAATCTCTCGTCTGTTTCCCCCAGTCTCTCATTTTCCTCCCCGTCTCTCATTTTCCTCCACCAGTCTCTCATTTTCCTCCCCCAGTCTCTCATTTCCTCTCCCCAGTCTCTCATTTCCTCCCAGTCCTCATTTCCTCCCCAGTCTCTCATTCTCCTTTCCTCCAGTCTCTCATTTTCTCCTCCTCCAGTCTCTCATTTTCTCCTCCAGTCTCTCATTTTCCTCCCCAGTCTCTATTTCTTCCCCAGTCTCTCATTTTCCTCCCCCTCATTTTCCCCTAGTCTCTCATTTTCCTCCCCAGTCTCTCTCATTTTCCTCCCCCAGTCTCTCTCATTTTTCCTCCCTTTCATTTTCCTCCCCAGTCTCTCTCATTTTTCTCCCCCAGTCTCTCATTTTCCTTCCTCCAGTCTCTCATTTTCCTCCCCAGTCTCTCATTTTCTTCCCAGTCTCTCATTTTCCTCCCCCAGTCTCTCATTTTCTTCCTCCAGCTCTCTCATTTTCTCCCCCAGTCTCTCATTTCCTTCCTCCAGTCTCTCATTTTCCTCCCCAGTCTCTCTCATTTCTTCCTCCACTCTCTCATTTTCCTCCCCCAGTCTCTCATTTCCTCCTCCAGTCTCTCATTTTCTTCCTCCCCAGTCTCTCATATTTTCTTCCTCCAGTCTCTCATTTTCTTCCTCCACTCTCATTTTCCTCCCCAGTCTCTCATTTCTTCCTCCAGTCTCTCATTTTCCTCCCCAGTCTCTCATTTCTTCCTCCACTCTCTCATTTTCCTCCCCCAGTCTCTCTCATTTTCCTCCCCAGTCTCTCATTTTCTCCCCCAGTCTCTCATTTTCTCTCCCAGCTCTCATTTTCCTCCTCCAGTCTCTCATTTTCTCCCCCAGTCTCCTCATTTTCCTCCCCAGTCTCTCATTTTCCTCCTCCAGTCTCTCATTTTCTCCCCAGTCTCTAATTTTCCTCCCTGTCTTCAATTTTCCTCCCCAGTCTCTCTCATTTTCTTCCCCCAGTCTCTCATTTTTCCTCCCCCAGCTCTCTCATTTCCTTTCCTCCCCAGCTCTCTCATTTTCCTCCCCCAGTCTCTCATTTTCCTCCCCCAGTCTCTCATTTTCCTCCCCAGTCTCATTTTCCTCCCTCCAGTCTCTCTCATTTTCCTCCCCCAGTCTCTCATTTTCTCCTCCCCAGTCTCTCATTTTCCTCCCCAGTCTCTCATTTTCTCCCCCAGTCTCTCATTTTCCTCCCCCAGTCTCTCATTTTCCTCCTCCAGTCTCTCATTTTCCTCCCCCAGTCTCTCATTTTCCTCCCCCAGTCTCTCTCTCATTTTTCCTCCTCCAGTCTCTCATTTTCCTCCTCCAGTCTCTCATTTTCCTCCCAGTCTCATTTTCCTCCCCAGTCTCTCATTTTCCTCCCCAGTCTCTCATTTTCCTCCCCCAGTCTCTCATTTTCCTCCTCCAGTCTCTCATTTTCCTCCCCAGTCTCTATTTCTTCCTCCAGTCTCTCATTTTCCTCCCCCAGTCTCTCATTTTCCTCCTCCAGTCTCTCATTTTCTTCCTCCACTCTCATTTTCCTCCTCCAATCTCTCATTTCTCTCTTCCAGTCTCCTTTTTCTTTTCTATCTCTGTTAATTTTTCCAAATCCATCTTCATTCTCTCCAAATTTTTATCCCAATCCCACATTTCTTCCCTTCCTAATCTTTTCGAATCTCAATTTTTCTCGCCTAATCCCTCATTTACCTTCCCAATCCCTCATTTATTTCCCTTATCTCAATTTTCATTCACACCTCTTTTTTTCTCTTTTTCTTTTTACGGGGAACAGCCCACCTGGGCACAGGTCACTGACCCTCAACGAGAAGAAAGGCTATACTGTGTTAATCTACACCACGAAGATGCCGGAAAACCAGCCTTTTAAAGTGAGACATTGTGTGAGTATGGAAACACAGAAGAAGGCAGAGCATTCCACAGTTTGGCTGTGTGAGGAAGGAAGGAGGTACTATAACGGGTTATTCTAGTGTGACCGACATCCACAGAGAAACGGTGGGCACCGCGGGCAAGACGAGTGTTACGAGCCCTCAGCCTTGCCGGCGGTACACAGGATGCCAAATCCACCGAACATTGCCCGTTAAAGTACCTGTAAAAGAGAGAGAGTGAAGCAACATTGTGGCGAAGAGAAATTGAAGAAAGATTATCAACTAAAGGAGGAGAGTTAATAAGACGAAATGCCTTTGATTCCACCCAATCTTAACAGTTGGACAGAAGAAGAGCCACCCCAGATATGAGAGCAGCACTCCACGTTAGGACGAATGAATCCCTTATATACTTGAAGCAACTACTCAGGAGTGAAGTAGCAACGGCATCTGTACAGCATTCCCAGCTTTCGGGAGGCAGCTTTAGCAATGTTGTGGATGTGTGGCTTCCATGATATATTAGAGGAAATGGTGAGGCTTAGCTTATCTATTTCAGAACTTGGCAGAATGATAGCATCCTGAAATGTGATTGGTGGGAGATCATCTAATTTGAAAAGTGTAATAAGTAAATACTGAGTTTTATTACTATTGAATTTAACCAAGTTTCTACCTCCCCGTTCGGAGACGCTGCGTTACCTAATCCTTCAAAATTTTACTCCCAATCCCCATTTTACCTCCCACATCCCTCAAATTTTATCTCTAATCAAACTTTTTCCCTCACGTTCTTCCTTCCCTAATCCTTCAGTTCCCCCTACTCGTTGTTTCCAATCTTCCTTCACTTCCCTAAATCCTTCGCTCCACCTCAGCTCTACCCAATCTCCCATCGTGTAGATAAGGTAATGTAGAAGAGGGAGTGAAGGAGGGAAGGAAAGGGAGGCTGGCCAGGAGAAGCAGAAGGAGTAAGGGAGATAAAGGGAGGAAAAGGGAGGCAGAACAGGAAGGGAGGGAAGGAGGAGGGAGGGAAAGGAAGTCAAGGCAGAAGAGGAAGTGAGGGAGGGAGGGAGGGGAAAGGGCAGAAGAGATTCAAGGGGGATTGAGGGAGAGACAGAAAGGGAGGCAAAACAGGAAAGGGAGGGAAGGAAAGGGAGGGATTAAAAGCCTTATGAGTAAAGTTGTCTCCAGTTTACATGATCCTATTGGAATATAAATGGCAAGGCCCAAGGAGACGATAGCTCAGGGCAGACGTGTTTAAGATAGACCGTGAGTGAGTGAGTGAGTGAGTGAGTGAGTGAGTGAGTGAGTGAGTGAGTGTGTGTGTGTGTGTGTGTGTGTGTGTGAGTGTGAGTGAGTGAGTGAGTGTGTGAGTGTGTGTGAGTGTGAGTGGTGAGTGTGTGGTAAGTGAGTGAGTGAGTGAGTGAGTGAGTGTGTGTGTGTATGTGTATGTGTGTGTGTGAGTGTGAGAGTGAGCTGATAACTAAAATAGGGAAATTGAGGCAAAGAATACGATAAATAAAGGGATAATTAAATATAAGATGAATAAGGAAACAGAGAGAGAGAGAGAGAGAGAGAGAGAGAAATCAGAAAATTAGTTTTATGTAAATGGCCAAAGTTGATGGAACAATGGCCACCCTCCCTGCATACACCTCCTTAAGATGGCCCCTCGAGTTGATTGCCTGATATATAGATAGATAGATAGATACATTAGACAGTTAATAAAAAAAGAAAATAAAGTAAAAAAAAAGAGAAAAAGAAGAAGAGAAACAAAATATACGAGACAATAAAAAATTAACAAAGAATTTAAATGGACCACAAGACAGTATGTGGGAACCAGAGTGTGTTGATAAATGGGGGAATAAGAGAAGATGGATGAAATAGAACAGCTGAGACAGTGATAGCATGGAATAAAGGAATAAATATAGGAAATAAACACTAAGGATAATCCCTACCCATTTATTTAACCCTTTTAGAATATTCCCTTTAATTTTAACCCTTTTAGAATACCTTTATTTTAACCCTTTTATAATATACCCTTTGATTTTAACCCTTTTAGAATATACCCTTTGATTTTAACCCTTTTATAATATACCCTTTGATTTTAACCCTTTTAGAATATACCCTTTGATTTTCACCCTTTTAGAATACCCTTTGATTTTAACCCTTTTAGAATATACCCTTTGATTTTAACCCTTTTAGAATACCTTTATTTTAACCCTTTTAGAATATCCCCTTTGATTTTAACCCTTTCAGAATATACCCTTTGATTTTAACCCTTTTAGAATATTCCCTTTGATTTTAACCCTTTTATAATATACCCTTTGATTTTAACCCTTTTAGAATATACCCTTTGATTTTAACCCTTTTAGAATACCCTTTGATTTTAACCCTTTTAGAATATACCCTTTGATTTTAACCCTTTTAGAATACCCTTTGATTTTAACCCTTTTAGAATACCCTTTGATTTTAACCCTTTTAAATTTTTGATTTAACCTTTAGAATACCCTTTGATTTTAACCTTTAGAATATACCTTTGATTTTAACCCTTTAGAACATTTATTTTAACCCTTTTAGAATATACTGATTTTACCTTTAGAATATACCTTTGATTTTAACCCTTTAGAATATACCCTTTGATTTCACCTTTAGTTCTTTGATTTTAACCCTTACCTTGATTTAACCTTTAGAATACCTTTATTTTTACCCTTTAGAATATCCCTTTGATAACCCTTTCAGAATATAACCTTTGATTTTTAACCTTTTAGAATATTCTTGATTTTAACCCTTTATAATATATACCCTGATTTTAACCCTTTATAATATACCTTTGATTTTAACTTTAGAATATACACTTTGATTTTAACCCTTTAGAATATTCTCTTGATTTTAACCTTTTATAATATACCCTTTGATTTTAACTTTAGAATATACCCTTGATTTTAACTTTTGTAATATACCTTGATTTTAACCCTTTTAGAATATATACCCTTTTGATTTTAACCCTAGAATATACCCTTGATTTTAACTGTTTAGAATTCTTTCATTTAACCCTTTAGAATATACCCTTGATTTTAACCTTTAGAATATTCCTGCTGATTTAACCCTTTTAGAATATCCCTTGATTTTAACCTTAGAATAATTTTTATTTTAACCCTTTAGAATATACCTTTGATTTAACCCTTTAAAATATACCCTTTGATTTTACCTGCATATACTGTTGATTTTAACCTTTAGAATAATAACCCTTTTTAACCCTTTTAGAACACTTTATTTTAACCCTTCATAATAACTTTATTTTAACCTTCTAATAACCCTTTAATTTTAACCCTTCATAATAACCCTTTATTTTAACCTCATAATAACCTCCTTTAATTTAACCCTTCATAATAACCCTTATTTAACTCATAATAACCTTTATTTAACCCTTCATAAAAACCCTTTAATTTTAACCCTTCATAATAACCCTTATTTAACCTCATATGTTCCTATTTAACCCTCATAATAACCCTTATTTAACCCTTCATAATAACCCCTTTAATTTTAACCCTTCATAATAACCCCTTTAATTTTAACCCTTCATAATAACCCTTTTAATTTTAACCCTTTTAGAATATACCCTTTGATTATTTTACCCTTTTTAGATTACCCTTTTCAATTCAATCTTTATCAAAACATGTTAAATACAACAACAACATTTTACCAATAACAAATTCGTACAAAAACTGGACGTAGAAGAACCAGTACAGACAAACACACCAAGAAAATAAATTATACAAAAACAAAAATATTTAATAAATTTGGAAATGGCCAAAAAACACCGAAAATACAATAAATCTAAAAAAAAAAAAAACACGAATGATGTTCAAAAAGACAAACAAACATACAAACGAAATGTATTAAATCCATCCATAAAAAACACAAACACGACAAACATTTAATTAGGAGAACTTTCAAAGGCAGATCCCAGATAACTTAACGTAAAGCATTGCGAAGTATTGATGATGACGTAATATTGTTGAGAGAGAGGGGGACGGGGGAGATAGGGAAGGTGGGGAGGAGGGGATGGGGAGAAAAAGGGGGGAGGAGGGGAGAGGAGAGAGAGGGGAGGGGAGGGGAGAGGAGGGGAGAGGAAAGGGGAGAGAGGGAAGGGGAGAGGAGAGGGGAGGAGGGAGAGGGGAAGGGGAAGGGAGGAGAAAGGAGGAAGGTGGGGGGAGAGAGAGGGGTAGGGGAGAAGGGGAGAGAGGAGGAGGAGAGAGGAGGAGGGAGAGAGGGGAGGAGGAGAAAGGAGGAAGGTGGGGGGGGAGGGGAGAGGAGAGAGGAGGAGAGGGGAAGGGGGAGAAGGGAGAGAGGGAGAGGAGAAAGGAGGGAAGGTGGGGAGGGGAGAGGGGGGAGAAGGAGGAGAGGGAGGAGGGAGATGGAGGAGGGGGAGAGGAGAAGAGAGGAGGAAGGGAGAAGAGATGGAGAGGGAAGGGGAAGAGAGGGAGGGAGAGGATGAAGGGAGAGGGGGAAGAAAAGGAGGGAGGAGAGACAGGAGTAGGGAAGAAAGGACGAAGGAGAAGGAGGAGAGAGGAGGAGGGGAGAAAAGAGAGAGAGGGAGGGATAGGGAGAGAGAGGAGGATGGAAGAGAAGGAGGAAAAGGGGAGAGAGAGGGAAAGGAAAGGGAAGGAGAGAGGGAGAGAAAGGTGGAGGGAGAGAAGAAGGATAAAGAGAAAAGGAGAGAGAAGGGGAGTATGACGGAGAAAGAGAGAGAAAGTACAAATAAGAACACTACTGAGACAGAATGAAATGGGAAGAGAGACAGATGAAGAGAGGAGCAGAGAGAGAAAAAGAGAGATATACGGTAATTTTACTAACGAAACACACAAGATAAGTGAC
>NW_024738971.1:0-8883 GCF_018991925.1 Homarus americanus | reverse complement strand
GGTCGAACCCGGGACCACTCGCTTGCGAGGGGAGCATGCTGAACGTCACACTAAGGGACACACACACACACACAATACATAATGGATCTCAATGTAAAAAAAGAGTATGTTTTTTTCATATAGATGGCCTAAACGAAGGCACTTAAACTGTCACACGACCTATACAACGGTTACACTATCTGCCACACGACCAAGACAGGTGATCCTCTACTCCAGCACCCCCCCCGCCCCGCCTCACCTGCCACTATATCAAATAAATTTTTCAACTTGAAGGTATGACGAGGCTCAAGTCAGTCTCCGTGTTACCTAGTGTTCCGAGGCTCACTCTGGGATTCATAAATATATATATATTTTTTTAGTGGAGAAAAAGGTAAGAGAGAACAGGAAGGAATGGGGAGGGAGAAGAAGAGGAAGGAGGAAGAGGGAGAGGGAAAGGAGGAGAGAGGGAGAGAAAAAGGAGGAGCGAGGGAAAGAGATGGGGATGGGGAAGGAGAGGGGAATGAGAGGGAGAGGAAGAAGTGGAAGGTTGGAGGTGAGGAGGGAGAGTTAGAGATAGACAGTGAGGAAAGGAAGAGAGAAGGGGTGGAAGGTAGGGAGGAGGAGGAGCAGAAAGGGGAAGTTGGGAGGGGGCGGAGGTAGGTTATTCCACACTTGTATCACCACACTAATAATTATCTTACATTAGTGTTTAGAAGCTGCAGTTGCATGATATGATGGCCACAGTTATCAGGGCATCATGCTGAATACATAAGGCGTTCATAAGCTAGCTGATCATTTCTTTTGATTTTAATAACTTCAAAAATATTATAGAAAGAACTCGTCCGTCATATTATAGTTGACCAACAACTCATAAGTATGTTGTTGTTGTTGTAATTGTCAGTCAAGTATAATCCAACCAGCGTGTTTTAGCTGTAATATTCTTTAGATGTTTGAAGAATCAGGTAATCTAAGGATACCTTGTATTTTTATCAGACACTGACACGCCTGTAGAACATCCTGTGTACTGAAGGTGTGGAAGCAAAAAGATTTGTCCTCATTGTTACCGCCACAGTAAGATAAACTAGAAGAGAGAGAGAAAGAGAGGGAGAGAGAGAGAGAAAGGGAGAGAGGAGAGAGACAGAGTGTTGATAACGAACTTCACTGAGGTGTTAATTGTGTTCACCGGCCACATGTTAAGTGAAGAAACTGTTTATGACTCAGAATAGCTTACTAAGCCAGATGGAGCTGGTAGCAGCTGTGTGACTGCCTGAGGGACAGTCTATCGCCTTCTACTGTAAAGGCAACATCTGGATTCTCGTCAGCCAATATCACCAGCAGGACATTGTATTTGTTCTCGTTGGTCTAACCCTAGACCCCAAAACGCGAGTGTGATTGTGAACTGTTGAATCCTCTGAGAACTCTAAATAACAGTAATAAGTGTAATTAGGTACTGTATATTGATCGTATTATACAAGCTATGTCCTGATGTACCAGCAGTTGTTATATGTGAATTGTTTTCAACAGGTTTTGACCGAATTATACTCATCGCGTCAACGACAAGGGTCTTATTGTCCTGCACAAACCAAAATCGCACCTCTGAGCGATTACACTCATATTTAATGTACCGTATGTAGACTATGTACAGTACGTCACGGGTATTACATCCTGGGGGCGCGTATCCCTACATTATACCTACAAAAAAGTAAAGGTGTAAGCCATTAGGCAAATGGGTAAAAGCCAGCCCAGGTTGTGCGTCTACACAACCACCATCTCCATTTTTTTCACATCCCTAGTTCAGAATTATCAAACGTTTTCACGCCAGTCTTAGTGGTATATTCTTACCATTTCAGCAGGCAGGTATGTGCTTATCTCGCATGCGTTCATGATCTTGGGTCCACACGTGGTACTTGACACTGCAGGGAGCCTTAGCACCCGCTGCTCTGAAGGTATTTAAATTTCCATTGGTCTGCCTCTGTTATGTCATTCTTACGAACGCTATGACGAAAACCTCATCACTTGGCCGTGTCTGTATCATATCACAACACACACAGTTACCCTGAGGCCAAAAAAGGTCTTTCTACATAAAAAAGTATAGACATTAATTAATTTTACTTAAGGATAATCGATGTGTCTTTTTTCAAGTTCATTGATGTGTAAATTTCAAGAGAATTATGAGATATTGTGAATATTGAATTAGACTGAACAAGTACAAGTTATGGAGTATATAGTATCGCATGTTATGTGTTTACCTGGCTGCCGATGGGTTGGTGCCACTGTGAAGGATGGTAAAACTCCCTGGGAAACAGCTCCATTCCTCAATCACAGGACGGTATTTAATTTTCTCGGGCGGCGGACACACAGGATAAAACATTTGACTTCCTCCTCTCGATCTTTTACAGGACTCAATTTTAGGATTTTTCAGCGGACCGGGGCACGAGCCCCGCCGGGGGTACAGTAAATATTTTGTCTTAACCTGCTATAACCTCTCTGTACTAGCTGACCTCAGTGGTGTCAGTCACTCACTGTTTCTTATAACAACACAACGGGTTGATGGGAGTCTTAACCCACAAATATGAGAGATTAAGGTGAAGTAGCGCTCCACCTTATAGAGGAACAGGTCCACGTTATCTCTTTCCCTTCTCTTTATCCCCTCCTCATGCTCTACATACTCCATTGTTTATTGTCTTCATTATCGCCTCTTCCTCGGTCTCCCTCGGATATTCGCCCAAATAGATTGGTTGCAGGTCGCCCCCAAATTATCGAGAATTATCTTAAATGGATAGAAAATATTCTCGCATAGATTTTATCTCACGTTTTATACGATAAATATTAAAAAAAATCTGTAAACATCGACGGAGACTCTTCAATTAAACATCACCACCATTGAACATTAAAATTCTCATTGTTCATGATCGTCTTAATAAAAAAAATAATGATAATGAAAATGACTGAACATTATTGTTTTACCCCGAAGCATCGACAACACTGAATATTGACACTTTAATCTAAACTTTAATACTAATAAACACTAAAGCCTTCTACTCAAACCATAGACGTCACTAAACATTAAAATATATTCTCCGAACCTGTATGTTCTCCCCTGCAAACAGCGTTATCACTAGTCTTTCCTCAACACATAGACATCAACGCACATTATTCTTGGTCCCTAAAGACTCCACACCAGTAAAGTCTGACATTCTGACCTTCACACACCAGAAGAGCCAGTGATTATGTTACATTAATTAGAACTTCTGTGTGTGTGCTTGTCTGCATGAAGTTGTAGAGTCAGCCTTCTGAAGTCTCATTGATTGCTGGATCCTGTGATACCTTGCTAATTGGCTCACTTAATCCACGGAAAAATAATGACGGTGAAAAGGGCGTCGATGTTACACTGAAGCTCTACTGTGAGTTTCCAAATGGGTCAATAAGATTAGCTAAGATTTTGTCTCAAGTCTCAGCGACGTACAACAGGTATCAGGTCCTCGAAGATTCAAAAGTTTATTATCTTTTCATTGTAATATAAAATAAGGAAATAATGTCTCTATAATGTGCAATTTCGGCTGTATTTTAGCTGGGAGGGGGAGGCTAGTATACGACCCCATGATAATTCGGGGATGAACGTCCCTGTCAACAAGTGGCAGCTATCATGATCTGCTGTGACATGTTTACCGGCACGAGAGAAAAAATGAAGACCACTAATTGAAAATTTCTGATATCTGTTTAACTTTAGGGACTTGGCTCAAACTTTGCTAAAGGGTGACGCCAGAAGAAAACTATTCTCAAATCATACTCACAGGCTTCAAGTTTTGATTCTAATAACATGTTTTCAAAACCAGTTTCTCATCCAAAAGAAAGGATATAACTTGGATTTTGAAAATGTCCACAAAAAGTATGCTCCGGCATAAAAGTGCCAGGCAATGTCCAGGTGGCTCTTAATGTGACATTACCAGTGACGCGGCGACCTAGAAACATTGCATAAAATATTGTTTTGTATCAAACTTTTGATACAACTTTGCTTTAATATGAGGATGGTGCAACTCTTCTATCTGATGAGGCTTTTGCCGCACACACTTTACTGACGAGGTTAAGTCACAGCAGCTTACCTTATAAAGTCTTCCTTTTATAACTTTAAAGTGTGACCCTCTTTCTTGGTTTTTTCTCTTGTTCTTTAAATATTACTTTCATTTCTCTTCCCAAGAGCTTATGGCTTCAGTTCCCTCGCTGTGTAGGCCACACAGTACTCCACAGGCCACTGTGTCACACAGTACTCCACAGGCCACTGTGCCACACGGTACTCCACAGGCCACTGTGCCACACAGTACTCCACAGGCCACTGTGCCACAAAGTACACCACAGGCCACTGTGCCACACGGTACTCCACAGGCCACTGTGCCACACGGTACTCCACAGGCCACTGTGCCACACAGTACTCCACAGGCCACTGTGCCAGCACTCCACACAGGCCACTGTGCCACACACGGCACTCCATGCCACTGTGCCATGGTATACTTCCACAGGCTACTGTACTAATATAGTACTACAGGCTACTGCCATAGTACTCTGACAGGTTATCAGCACACAGTACCTGCTGGTGGCTACTGTACCACACAGTACTCCACAGGCCACTGTGCTACACACAGTACTCACAGGCCACTGTGCCACACGGTACCTGCAGGTCAATTGTACCACACAGTACTCCACAGGCCACTGTGCCACACACAGTACTCACAGGCCACTGTGTAACACAGCCCACAGGCCAATGCCACATGGCCCACAGGCCACTGTGCCACACAGCACTCATGGTGCCACTTCACACAGTACTCCACAGGCCATCAGCACACTGTAATTCACAGGCCACTGTGCCACACTGTAATTCACAGGCCATCAGCACACACAGTATCTATTAGTGGCCACTGTGCCACACTGCACTTTACAGGCCACTGTGCCACACAGTACTCCACAGGCCACTGTGCCACACAGTACTCCACAGGCCACTGTGCCACAAAGTACTCCACAGGCCACTGTACCACACGGTACTCCACAGGCCACTGTGCCACACGGTACTCCACAGGCCACTGTACCACAAAGTACTCCACAGGCCACTGTGCCACACAGTACTCCACAGGCCACTGTGCCACACGGTACTCCACAGGCCACTGTACCACAAAGTACTCCACAGGCCACTGTGCCACACAGTACTCCACAGGCCACTGTGCCACACGGTACTCCACAGGCCACTGTACCACAGCACTCCACAGCCCACTGTGCCACACGGTACCCACAGGCCACTGTGCCACACGGTACTCCACAGGCCACCGTACCACACAGTACTCCACAGGCCACTGCAGCCAGCACGGTAATTCACGCTGGTGTTACCAGCCATTACCAGTACTCCACAGGCCACTGTGCCGCCACTTCCAATACTACAGGCCAGCACATAGTACTCACAGGCTACTGTACCACACAGTACTCCACAGGCCACTGTGCTACATGGTACCCACAGGCCACTGTGCCACATGGTACTCCATGTACACTGTGCCACACGGTACCCACAGGCCACTGTACCACACAGTACTCACAGGCCATCAGCACACGGTACTACACAGGCCACTGTGCCACATAGCACTACAGGGCCACAGCACATAGCATCTACAGGCCACTGTGCCACAAAGTACTCCACAGGCCACTGTACCACACGGTACTCCACAGGCCACTGTGCCACACTGTACTCCACAGGCCACTGTACCACAAAGTACTCCACAGGCCACTGTGCCACACAGTACTCCACAGGCCACTGTGCCACACTGTACTCCACAGGCCACTGTACCACAAAGTACTCCACAGGCCACTGTGCCACACTGTACTCCACAGGCCACTGTGCCACACTGTACTCCACAGGCCACTGTGCCACACAGTACTCCACAGGCCACTGTGCCACACGGTGCTCCACAGGCCACTGTACCACACAGTTAATATATGGCTGTTAGCAACTCAAGAAGGAGTCGTTGTTTAACTGTTTCTTTCCTTCACATTTTCTCACAGTTGTCCAAGTTCCAGTCAAGCACATCTTTTGTCTTTTAAATAGGCAAGTCTATACCATTCTTTTTAATTTGCCCTTACACTACCTGGCCTCGATGAGAGAGAGAGAGAGAGAGAGAGAGAGAGAGAGAGAGAGAGAGAGAGAGAGAGAGAGAGAGAGAGAGAGAGAGAGAGATTCCCCAATAAAACTCAGAAAAAGTAAAGCAATATTTGTATACCAGGTAATACCATTTACTCATCTAGTAAATATCAAGTCAACGGAAAATATTATGCAAATTTAATCTACAAGAGTAACAGTGAGGAAGGGAGTCCAGCACAGAGAGGGGGGGGGGGAGTATCGCTCGTCCAGGAGGTTTGTTATCGCCCAGTACTGGTTGGTTGGCGTTCAGTGTGATTAGTTGTTGTCGTCCAGTGTGGTTGTTATTGTCCAGTGTGGTAGTTGTGGCTCAAGTGTTGTTAGTTGTTGTCGTCCAGTGTGGTTGTTATTGTCCAGTGTGGTAGTTGTGGCTCAAGTGTTGTTAATTGTTGTCGTCCAGTGTGGTTGTTATTGTCCAGTGTGGTAGTTGTGGCTCAAGTGTTGTTAATTGTTGTCGTCCAGTGTGGTTGGTTGTTGTCGTTACATAAACAACAAACCCTCACTGACTCAACACTCCTCAAGGTTGTTTCGAGCCTACGGGGTAAAGGGAAGCGCCTCTGTAGTAACACCTTCAGCGGACCATGTAAAACGTATATCATGGATCAGAAACTAAAATTCTGGTTTTCGCAAAAATGACCTTGATTTTTTTTCCCAGTGCTTCTAATAGTTTATTGGATATTACCCGAATAACGTTATCTTCATTAGTATATGGGAATTTGTCCTAC
Organism: Homarus americanus; assembly: GCF_018991925.1. Taxonomy (NCBI): domain Eukaryota; kingdom Metazoa; phylum Arthropoda; class Malacostraca; order Decapoda; family Nephropidae; genus Homarus; species Homarus americanus. Next base: position 2,004 of record NW_024738971.1, on the reverse strand, counting down.
GTATTAGGAGTCATAAATTTAAATGACAGACAGACAGACAGACAGACAGACAGACAGACAGACAGACAGACAGACAGACAGACAGCAGTATCAATACACTTTCTTCATTACATTTGTGTAGGATCTGAATAATAATAATGTAAATAATGAGGTACAGAAGTGACTTTTAAGTTAAATAATAGAATACAGACGTGTATAAAACATAATACAACATACAGTATGCAACTAACGACAGGAAAATGCTTAAACAACGGCAAATAAGAAACACATAAACAAGACATTACATCAGATAAGGAACTACAACTCAATGAATGACAGAAACAAATCGGTCTTACATCACAACTGCTGTATAAAATGTTAACAGCGACAGGTAATTAGAACATGAGTGAAGTAAACGTTTGTTTTAATGGAAGTCTCAAACTGTGCTGAGGTGTCCCTGGTCAACACCTAACTGAAGAGATCAAATAAAACTACAACACAGGGAGAATGACGAGGATAATGTATCAACTTGGTAAAATGTGTTGAAGCGTCCTTGAAAAACTATTTATATGTCATATGTTGAAAGGTTTTGCCGCTTTGTTGTACAAAGAAAAAATTCTTATTAATTAGATAATACCATTTTTTACTTTGAACAACCAGAAGTAACATGAGAAATCATTTTCGAGACACAACAAAAAGTGCCAGATAAAAACAATACATAGGTGGGACCTCTAACCAACGAACAAGTTGATTGAAGAAAAGGGAAATTGCTCTCTGTTCTCACGTAAATAATAACCATTTTCAGAATATTTTCTTAAAGCTAAGATGACCGCCATGGTAGCAGAAGCTTCCGATGGCAATAATTCTTTCTACTGTACTGACTATATTTGTGATGTAGGGAATATATACATATAATATTTATCCATATTTTCCGTCGGAGCCAAAGTCCTTAAAAACAATAATCTCTCTCTCTCTCTCTCTCTCTCTCTCTCTCTCTCTCTCTCTCATAACAACCCTTCATTCTCTCTGTGAACCATCTTGGCCGCCAGTATAGGAGTAATCCCCCGTGATGTTGCCCAAGTTTGGTGAGAGTAAGGGAAGAGTTATGCCGAGCTGCTTTCATATGTAGATATTTCATAAACCTTCAAAATATTCCCCTGGACGCTTGTCAGGTAAGTGGGCAGGTGTTAGAGTCTCCGGGACCGCTCCTCCATGCATACAGATGATGTTACTCTGATGAAACATGGGGATGAACCCAGCGTCCGCCATACTAGTGAAAGTCTTCCTGATTCTTTCACAGACAGACAGACAAAGAAGAACCATAATCTATCTCATTTACATCTCATAAGTATAGTCTTTGGTGAAGCAGATATTACATGTTTATAAACAATTGACTCGTCCTGTGTGACCTGAACTTGGAAGTTGCGAAGACGAAGAGTAGTTACAGTAACAAACTTATTTCATGGTCTGAAAAATGACAGATGAAATTTAATGTAAAAAAATAAAAAGTGCTTAGCCAAGGAAATGTATAAAGGGAAACAGTTTCCAGATGATATAGAGAAATCGGACTTTGAAAAAGATTTAAGTGTAATAAGTAGGAACCTTAAATAAAGGAATCAAAGCACATACGCTCTTTACTAGATACTTGGGTTCATATCAGGGTGCGTTAGTTACAAGACCAGCGAGGTTATCCTTAAACCATATCTCGCATATGTGAGTCATCACTTGGAATACGCGGTTCAGTTTTGGTCACCGTACTACAGAACTCGATATCGAATCTCTAGAGAGCATTCTGAGGAGGATGACAGAGCTAATCACAGGCATTAGGAACCTTGAGTATGATAGATTATTTAAGTAACTGAATCCGTACTTCCTCGAGAGACGTAGAGTGAGGGGTGATGTTATTGAGATGTATTAATGGAATTCAGAGTTAAGGAGATTTAGCACAGGTACTTAAACTCTCCAGCCAGGGGTAAATATGCAACAATGGCTTTAAATTGGAAAAAATTAGGTTCAGGCGCGAGA
>NW_024738970.1:0-17110 GCF_018991925.1 Homarus americanus | reverse complement strand
GCTCAAATCCTGGTGGGTTGAGGTGTTGATTATATGTAGAAGTCCGCGTGCATTATTGGGATAATGAAATATATATGGATCCTCGTGTTTCGAAGTTGCATTGGTAAAACATTGCTCTGATCACCTAAGCAGCACGGGTGGTCCCCATTAGAGGTTCACGGCGCCATAATCTCATTGAACAGGCTTTGTGTGAAATATAGCAGAGTCTAGGACTGCTTTTATTGTCCTGGTGGCCCAGAGGTAGCATTCCCCTGTCATAATGAGAAGATCGTGGGTTCAAATCCTGGTGGGGTGAGGTGTTGATTATATGAAGAAGTCCGCGTGCTTTATTGGGCTAATGAAATATATATGGATACTCGTGTTTCCAAGCCGGATATGGTAAAACGTTGCTCTGATCACCTATGGGGCATGGGTGGTCCCCATTAGAGGTTCATGGCGCCATAAGGTCGTTGAACAGGCTTTGTGTGAAATATAGTAGATTCTAGGACTGCTTTTATTGTCCTGGTGGCCCAGAGGTAGCATACCCCGGTCACAATTATAAGATCGTGGGTTTGAATCTTGGTGGGGTGAGGTGTTGATTATATGTAGAAGTCCGAGTGCTTTATTGGGTTAATGAAATATATTTGGATCCTCGTGTTTCGAAGCCGCATTTGGTAAAACGTTACTCTGAACACCTAAGTGGCACGGTTGGTCCCCATTAGAGGTTCACGGCGCTATAAGCTCGTTGAACAGGCTTTGTGTGAAATATAACAGCGTCTAGGACTGCTTTTAGTGTCCTGGTGGCCCAGAGGTAGCGTTCCCTGGTCACAATTATAAGATCGTGGGTTCAAAATCCTGGTGGGGTGAGGTTTTGATTATAAGTAGTAGTCCGCGTGCTTTATTGGGCTATTGAAATATATATGGATCCTCGAGTTTCCGAGCCGCATTTGGTAAAACGTTGCTCTGATCACCTAAGCGGCACGGGTGGTCCCATATAGTGGTTCACAGCGCCTTAAGCTCGTTGAACAGGCTTTGTGTGAAATATAGCAGAGTCTAGGACTGCTTTTATTGTTCCTGGTGGCCCAGAGGTAGCGTCTCCCGGTCACAATTATAAGATCGTGGGTTCAAATCCTGGTGGGGTGAGGTGTTGATTATATGTAGAAGTCCGCGTGCCTTATTGGGCTAATGAAATATATATGGATCCTCGTATTTCGAAGCCGCATTTGGTAAAACGTTGCTCTGATCACCTAAGCGGCACGGGTGGTCCCCATTAGAGGTTCACGGCGCCAAAAGCTCGTTGAACAGGCTTTGTGTGAAATATAGCAGAGTCTAGGACTGCTTTTAGTGTCCTGGTGGCCCAGAGGTAGCGCTCCCTCGGTCACAATTAGAAGATCGTGGGGTTCGAATCCTGGTGGGGTGAGGTTGATTATATGAAGAAGTCCGCTCTATTGGGCTAATGAAATATATATGGATCCTCGTGTTTCGAAACCGCATTTGGTAAAGCGTTGCTCTGATCACCTAAGCTGCACGGGTGGTCCCCTACAGTGGTTCACAGCGCCATAAGCTCGTTTAACAGGCTTTGTGTGAAATATAGTAGAGTCTAGGACTGCTTTTATTGTCCTGGTGGCCCAGAGGTAGCATACCCCGGTCACAATTATAAGATTGTGGGTTTGAATCCTGGTGGGGTGAGGTGTTGATTATGTGTAGAAGTCCGAGTGCTTTATTGGGCTAATGAAATATATATGGATCCTCGTGTTTCGAAGCCGCATTTGGTAAAACGTTGCGCTGATCACCTAAGCGGCACGGGTGGTCCTCATTAGAGGTTTACGGTGCCTTAAGCTCATTGAACCGGCTTTGTGTGAAATATAGCAGAGACTAGGACTGCTTTTAATGTTCCTGGTGGCCCAGAGGTAGCGTCCCCCGGTCACAATTATAAGATCGTGGGTTCAAACCTTGGTGGGGTGAGGTGTTGATTATATGTAGGAGTCCGCGTGCTTTATTGGGCTAATGAAATATATATGGATCCTCGTGTTTCGAAGCCGCATTTGGTATTTCGTTGCTCTGATCACCTAAGCGGCACGGGTGGTCCTCATTAGAGGTTCACGGCGCCATAAGCTCGTTGAAAAGGCTTTGTGTGAAATATAGCAGAGACTAGGAATGCTTTTAGTGTCCTGGTGGCCCAGAGGTCGCATTCCCCGGTCACAATTATAAGATCGTGGGTTCAAATCCTGGTGGGGTGAGGTGTCGATTATATGTAGAAGTCTGCGTGCTTTAGTGGGCTAATGAAATATATATGGATCCTCGTGTTTCGAAGCCGGATTTGGTAAAACGTTGCTCTGATCACCTAAGCGGCACAGGTGGTCCCCATTAGAGGTTCATGGAGCCATAAGGTCGTTGAACAGGCTTTGTGTGAAATATAGCAGAGTCTAGGAATGCTTTTAGTGTCCTGGTAGCCCAGAAGTAGCGATCCCCGGTCACAATTAGAAGATCGTGGGTTCGAATCCTGTGGGGTGAGGTGTTGATTATATGAAGAAGTCCGCGTTTTATTGGGGCTAATGAAACATATATGGATCCGTGTTTCTGAAGCCGCATTTGGTAAACGTTGCTCTGATCACCTAAGCGCACGGGGTGGTCCCCTATTAGAGGTCTGCGGAGCCATAAGGTCGTTGAACAGGCTTTGTGAAATATAGTAGAGACTTTGACTGCTTTTTATTGTCCTAGTGGCCCAGAGGTAGCATTCTGTCACAATTATAAGATCGTGGGTTCAAATCCTGGTGGGGTGAGGTGTTGATTATATGGAAGTCTGCGTGTTTTATTGGGCTAATGAAATATATATGGATCCTCGTGTTTCGAAGCCGGATTTGGTAAAACGTTGCTCTGATCACCTAAGCGGCACGGGTGGTCCTCATTAGAGGTTCACAGCGCTATAAGCTCGTTGAACAGGCTTTGTGTGAAATATAGCAGAGTCTAGGAATGCTTTTAGTGTCCTGGTGGCACAGAGGTAGCGATCCCCGGTCACAATTAGAAGATCGTGGGTTCGAATCCTGGTGGGGTGAGGTGTTGATTATATGAAGAAGTCCGCGTGCTATATTGGGCTAATGAAATATATATATGGATCCTCGTGTTTCGAAGCCGCATTTGGTAAAACGTTGCTCTGATCACCTAAGCGGCATGGGTGGTCCTCATTAGAGGTTTACGGCGCCTTAAGCTCGTTGAACAGGCTTTGTGTGAAATATAGCAGAGTCTAGGACTGCTTTTATTGTTCCTGGTGGCCCAGAGGTAGCGTTCCGCCTGTCACAATTATAAGATCGTGGGTTCAAATCCTGGTGGGGTGAGGTGTTGATTATATGTAGAAGTCTGCGTGCTTTATTGGGCTAATGAAATATATATGGATCCTCGTGTTTCGAAGCCGGATTTGGTAAAACGTTGCTCTGATCACCTAAGCGGCACGGGTGGTCCTCATTAGAGGTTCACAGCGCCATAAGCTCGTTGAACAGGCTTTGTGTGAAATATAGCAGAGTCTAGGAATGCTTTTAGTGTCCTGGTGGCACAGAGGTAGCGATCCCCGGTCACAATTAGAAGATCGTGGGTTCGAATCCTTGTGGGGTGAGGTGTTGATTATATGAAGAAGTCCGCGTGCTATATTGGGCTAATGAAATATATATGGATCCTCGTGTTTCGAAGCCGCATTTGGTAAAACGTTGCTCTGATCACCTAAGGGGCACGGGTGGTCCTCATTAGAGGTTTACGGCGCCTTAAGCTCGTTGAACAGGCTTTGTGTGAAATATAGCAGAGTCTAGGACTGCTTTTATTGTTCCTGGTGGCCCAGAGGTAGCGTCCCCCGGTCACAATTATAAGATCGTGGTTTCAAATCCTGGTGGGGTGAGGTGTTGATTATGTGTAGAAGTCCGCATGCTTTATTGGGCTAATGAAATATATATGGATCCTCGTGGTTCGAAGCCGCATTTGGTGAAACGTTGCTCTGATCACCTAAGCGGCACGGGTGGTCCCCATTAGAGGATCACGGCGCCAAAAGCTCGTTGAACAGGCTTTGTGTGAAACATAGCAGAGTCTACGACTGCTTTTAGTGTCCTGGTGGCCCAGAGGTAGTGTTCCCCGGTCACAATTAGAAGATCGTGGGTTCGAGTCCTGGTGGGGTGAGGTGTTGATTATATGAAAAAGTCCGCGTGCTTTATTGGGCTAATGAAATATATATGGATCCTCGTGTTTCAAAGCCGCATTTGGTAAAACGTTGCTCTGATCACCTAAGCGGCACGGGTGGTTCCCCTATAGTGGTTCACAGCGCCATAAGCTCGTTTGAACAGGCTTTGTGAAATATAGCAGAGTCTAGAATGCTTTTATTGTCCTAGTGGCCCAGAGGTAGCATTCCTGGTCACAATTATAAGATCGGGTCAAATCCTGGTGGGGTGAGGTGTTGATTATATGTAGAAGTCTGCGTGCTTTATTGGGCTAATGAAACATACAGGCGGATCCTCGTGCCTGGAAGTCGGATTTGCAAACGTTGCTCTGATCACCTAAGCGGCACAGGTGGTCCCATTAGAGGTTCATGGAGCCACAAGGTCGTTGAACAGGCTTTGTGTGAAATATAGTACAGACTTTGACTGCTTTTATTGTCCTGGTGGCCTAGAGGTAGCATACCCAGGTCACAATTATAAGATCGTGGGTTTGAATCCTGGTGGGGTGAGGTGTTGATTATATGTAGAAGTCCGCTTGCTTTATTGGGCTAATGAAATATATATGGACCCTCGTGTTTTGAAGCAGCATTTGGTAAAACGTTGCTCTGATCACCTAAGCGGCACGGGTGGTCCCCATTAGAGGTTCACGGCGACATAAGCTCGTTGAACAGGCTTTGTGTGAAATATAGCAGAGTCTAGGACTGCTTTTATTGTCCTGGTGGCCCAGAGGTAGCGTTCCCCGGTCACAATTATAAGATCGTGGCTTCAAATCCTGGTTGGGTGAGGCGTTGATTATATGTAGAAGTCTGCGTGCGTTATTGGGCTAATGAAATATATATGGATCCTCGGGTTTTGAAGCCGCATTTGGGTAAACGTTGCTCTGATCACCTAAGCGGCACGGGTGGTCCCCTATAGTGGTTCATGGCGCCATAAGCTCGTTGAACAGGCTTTGTGTGAAATATAGCACAGTCTAGGACTGCTTTTATTGTCCTGGTGGCCCAGAGGTAGCATACCCCGGTCACAATTATAAGATTGTGGGTTTGAATCCTGGTGGGGTGAGGTGTTGATTATATGTTGAAGTCCGCGTGCTTTATTGGGCTAATGAAATATATATGGATCCTCGTGTTTCGACGCGGCATTTGGTAAAACGTTGCTCTGATCACCTAAGCGGCACAGGTGGTCCTCATTAGATGTTTACGGTGCCTTAAGCTCGTTGAACAGGCTTTGTGTGAAATATAGCAGAGTCTAGGACTGCTTTTATTGTTCCTTGTGGCCCAGAGGTAGCGTCCCCCGGTCACAATTATAAGATCGTGGGTTCAAATCCTGGTGGGGTGAGGTGTTGATTATATGTAGAAGTCCGCATGCTTTATTGGGCTAATGAAATATATATGGATCCTCGTGTTTCGAAGCTGCATTTGGTAAAACGTTGCTCTGATCACCTAAGCGGCACGGGTGGTCCCCATTAGAGGTTCACGGCGATAAAAGCTCGTTGAACAGGCTTTGTGTGAAACATAGCAGAGTCTAGGACTGCTTTTAGTGTCCTGGTGGCCCAGAGGTAGCGTTCCCCGGTCACAATTATAAGATCGTGGGTTTGAATCTTGGTGGGGTGAGGTGTTGATTATATGTAGAAGTCCGAGTGCTTTATTGGGCTAATGAAATATATATGGATACTCGTGTTTCCAAGCCGGATATGGTAAAACATTGCTCTGATCACCTAAGGGGCACGGGTGGTCCCCATTAGAGGTTCATGGCGCCATAAGGTCGTTGAACAGGCTTTCTGTGAAATATAGCAGAGTCTAGGACTGCTTTTATTGTCCTGGTGGCCCAGAGGTAGCATACCCCGGTCACAATTATAAGATCGTGGGTTTGAATCTTGGTGGGGTGAGATGTTGATTATATGTAGAAGTCCGAGTGCTTTATTGGGCTAATGAAATATATTTGGATCCTCGTGTTTCGAAGCCGCATTTTGTAAAACGTTGCTCTGATCACCTAAGCAGCACGGGTGGTCCCCATTAGAGGTTCACGGCGCCATTAGCTCGTTGAACAGGATTTGTGTGAAATATAGCAGAGTGTAGGACTGCTTTTATTGTCCTGGTGGCCCAGAGGTAGCGTTCCCCGGTCACAATTATAAGATCGTGGGTTCAAATCCTGGTGGGGTGAAGTTTTGATTATATGTAGAAGTCTGCGTGCTTTATTGGGATAATGAAATATATATGGATCCTCGTGTTTCGAAGCTGCATTTGGTAAAACATTGCTCTGATCACCTAAGCAGCACGGGTGGTCCCCATTAGAGGTTCACGGCGCCATAATCTCATTGAACAGGCTTTGTGTGAAATATAGCAGAGTCTAGGACTGCTTTTATTGTCCTTGTGGCCCAGAGGTAGCATTCCCCTGTCATAATTAGAAGATCGTGGGTTCAAATCCTGGTGGGGGGAGGTGTTGATTATGTGTAAAAGTCCGCGTGCTTTATTGGGCTAATGAAATATATATGGATCCTCGTGTTTCGAAGCCACATTTGGTAAAACGTTGCTCTGATCACTTTAGCGGCACGGGTGGTCCCCAATAGAGGTTCACGGCGCCATAAGCTCGTTTAACAGGCTTTGTGTGAAATATAGCAGAGTCTAGGACTGCTTTTATTGTCCTGGTGGCCCAGAGGTAGCATTCCCCGGTCACAATTATAAGATAGTGGGTTCAAATCCTCATGGGGTGAGGTGTTGATTATATGAAGAAGTCCGCGTGCTTTATTGGGCTAATGAAATATATATGGATCCTCGTGTTTCGAAGCCGCATTTGGTAAAACGTTGCTCTGATCACCTAAGCGGCACGGGTGGTCCCCTATAGTGGTTCACAGCGCCATAAGCTCATTGAACAGGCTTTGTGTGAAATATAGCAGAGTCTAGGACTGCTTTTATTGTCCTGGTGGCCCAGAGGTAGCGTTTCCCCGTCACAATTAGAAGATCGTGGGTTCAAATCCTGGTGGGGTGAGGTGTTGATTATATTAAGAAGTCCACGTGCTTTATTGGGCTAATGAAATATATATGGATCCTCGTGTTTCGAAGCCGCATTTGGTAAAACGTTGCTCTGATCACCTAAGCGGCACGGGTGGTTCCCCTATTGTGGTTCACAGTGCCATAAGCTCGTTGAACAGGCTTTGTGTGAAATATAGCAGAGTCTAAGGCTGCTTTTATTGTCCTAGTGGCCCAGAGGTAGCATTCCCCGGTCACAATTATAAGATCGTGGGTTCAAATCCTGGATGGGTGAGGTGTTGATTATATGTAGAAGTCTGCGTGCTTTATTGGGCAAATGAAATATATATGGATCCTCGTGTTTCGAAGCCGCATTTGGTAAAACGTTGCTCTGATCACCTAAGCGGCACGGGTGGTCCCCTATAGTGGTTCACAGCGCCATAAGCTCATTGAACAGGCTTTGTGTGAAATATAGTAGAGACTTGGACTGCTTTTATTGTCCTGGTGGCTTAGAGGTAGCATACCCCGGTCACAATTATAAGATCGTGGGTTCAAATCCTTGTGGGGTGAGGTGTTGATTATATGAAGAAGTCCGCGTGCTATATTGGGCTAATGAAATATATATGGATCCTCGTGTTTCGAAGCCGCATTTGATAAAACGTTGCTCTGATCACCTAAGCAGCACGGGTGGTCCACATTAGAGGTTCACGGCGCCATAAGCTCGTTGAACAGGCTTTGTGTGAAATATAGCAGAGTCTAGGAATGCTTTTAGTGTCCTGGTGGCCCAGAGGTAGCGATCCCCGGTCACAATTAGAAGATCGTGGGTTCGAATCCTGGTGGGGTGAGGTGTTGATTATATGAAGAATTCCCCGTGCTCTATTGGGCTAATGAAATATATATGGATCCCGTGTTTCGAAGCCGAATTTGGTAAAAGGTTGCTCTGATCACCTAAGCGGCACAGGTGGTCCTCATTAGAGGTTTACGGTGCTTTAAGCTTGTTGAACAGGCTTTGTGTGAAATATAGCAGAGTCTCGGACTGCTTTTATTGTTCCTGGTGGCCCAGAGGTAGCGTCCCCCGGTCACAATTATAAGATCGTGGGTTCGAATCCTGGTGGGGTGAGGTGTTGATTATATGAAGAAGTCCGCGTGCTTTATTGGGCTAATGAAATATATATGGATCCTCGTGTTTCGAAGCCGCATTTGGTAAAACGTTGCTCTGATCACCTAAGCGGCACGGGTGGTCCTCATTAGAGGTTTACTGTGCCTTAAGCTCGTTGAACAGGCTTTGTCTGAAATATAGCAGAGTCTAGGACTGCTTATATTGTTCCTGGTGGCCCAGAGGTATCGTCCCCCGGTCGCAATTATAAGATCGTGGGTTCAAATCCTGGTGGGGTGAGGTGTTGATTATATGTAGAAGTCCGCGTGCTTTATTGGGCTTATGAAATATATATGGATCCTCGTGTTTCGAAGCCGCATTTCGTAAAACGTTGCTCTGATCACCTATGCGGCACGGGTGGTCCCCTATTTTGGTTCACAGCGCCATAAGCTCGGATGAACAGGCTTTGTGTGAAATATAGCAGAGTCTAGGACTGCTTTTATTGTCCTAGTGGCCCAGAGGTAGCATTCCCCGGTCACAATTATAAGATCGTGGGTTGAAATCCTAGTGGGGTGAGGTGTTGATTATATGTAGAAGTCTGGGCGCGCTTTATTGGGCTAATGAATATATATGGATCCTCGTGGTTTCGCCGGATTTGGTAAAACGTTGCTCTGATCACCTAAGCGGCACAGGTGGTCCCCATTAGAGGTTCATGGAGCCATAAGGTCGTTGAACAGGCTTTGTGTGAAATATAGTAGAGACTTGGACTGCTTTTATTGTCCTGGTGGCCCAGATGTAGCATACCCCGGTCACAATTATAAGATCGTGGGTTTGAATCTTGGTGGGGTGAGGTGTTGATTATATGTAGAAGTTCGAGTGCTTTATTGGGCTAATGAAATATATTTGGATACTCGTGTTTTCAAGCCGGATATGGTAAAACGTTGCTCTGATCACCTAAGGGGAACGGGTGGTCCCCATTAGAGGTTCATGGTGCCATAAGGTCGTTGAACAGGCTTTGTGTGAAATATAGTAGAGTCTAGGACTGCTTTTATTGTCCTGGTGGCCCAGAGGTAGCATACCCCGTTCACAATTATAAGATCGTGGGTTTTAATCCTGGTGGGGTGAGGTGTTGATTATATGTAGAAGTTCGAGTGCTTTATTGGGCTAATGAAATATATATGGATACTCGTGTTTCCAAGCCGGATATGGTAAACCGTTGCTCTGATCACCTAAGCGGAACGGGTGGTCCCCATTAGAGGTTCACGGCGCCATAAGCTCGTTGAACAGGATTTGTGTGAAATATAGCAGAGTGTAGGACTGCTTGTATTGTCCTGGTGGCCCAGAGGTAGCGTTCCCCGGTCATAATTATAAGATCGTGGGTTCAAATCCTGGTGGGGTGAGGTTTTGATTATATGTAGAAGTCCGCGTGCTTTATTGGGCTAATGAAATATATATGGATCCTCGTGTTTCGAAGCCGCATTTGGTAAAACGTTGCTCTGATCACCTAAGCGGCACGGGTGGTCCCCTATAGTGGTTCACAGCGCCATAAGCGCGTTGAACAGGCTTTGTGTGAAATATAGCAGAGTCTAGGACTGCTTTTACTGTCCTAGTGGCCCAGAGGTAGCATTCACCGGTCACAATTATAAGATCGTGGGTTCAAATCCTGGTGGGGTGAGGTTTTGATTATATGTAAAAGTCTGCGTGCTTTATTGGGCTAATGAAATATATATGGATCCTCGTGTTTCGAAGCCGGATTTGGTAAAACGTTGCTCTGATCACCTAAGCGGCAAAGGTGGTCCCCATTAGAGGTTCATGGAGCCATAAGGTCGTTGAACAGGCTTTGTGTGAAATATAGTAGAGACTTGGACTGCTTTTATTGTCCTGGTGGCCCAGAGGTAGCATACCCCGGCCACAATTATAAGATCGTGGGTTTGAATCCTGGTGGGGTGAGGTGTTGATTATATGTAGAAGTCCAAGTGCTTTATTGGGCTAATGAAATATATATGGCTACTCGTGTTTCCAAGCCGGATATGGTAAAACGTTGCTCTGATCACCTAAGGGGCACGGATGGTCCCGATTAGAGGTTCATGGCGCCATAAGGTCGTTGAACAGGCTTTGTGTGAAATATAGTAGAGTGTAGGACTGCTTTTATTGTCCTGGTTGCCCAGAGGTAGCGTTCCCCATCACAATTATAAAATCGTGGGTTCAAATCCTGGTGGGGTGAGGTTTTGATTATATGTAGAAGTCTGCGTGCTTTATTGGGATAATGAAATATATATGGATCCTCGTGTTTCGAAGCCGCATTTGGTAAAACATTGCTCTGATCACCTAAGCAGCACGGGTGGTTCCCATTAGAGGTTCACGGCGCCATAATCTCGTTGAACAGGCTTTGTTTGAAATATAGCAGAGTCTAGGATTGCTTTTATTGTCCTGGTGGCCCAGAGGAAGCGTTCCCCTGTCACAATTAGAAGATCGTGGGTTCAAATCCTGTTGGGGTGAGGTGTTGATTATGTGTAGAAGTCCGCGTGCTTTATTGGGCTAATGAAATATATATGGATCCTCGTGTTTCGAAGCCGCATTTGGTAAAACGTTGCTCTGATCACCTAAGCAGCACGGGTGGTCCCCTATAGTGGTTCACAGCCCCATAAGCTCGTTGAAGAGGTTTTGTGTGAAATATAGTAGAGTGTAGGACTGCTTTTATTGTCCTGGTGGCCCAGAGGTAGCGTTCCCCATCACAATTATAAGATCGTGGGTTCAAATCCTGGTGGGGTGAGGTTTTGATTATATGTAGAAGTCTGCGTGCTTTATTGGGATAATGAAATATATATGGATCCTCGTGTCTCGATGCCGCATTTGGTAAAACATTGCTCTGATCACCTAAGCAGCACGGGTGGTCCCCATTAGAGGTTCACAGCGCCATAATCTCGTTGAACAGGTTTTGTGTGAAATATAGAAGAGTCTAGGACTGCTTTTATTGTCCTGGTGGCCCAGAGGTAGCGTTCCCCTGTCACAATTAGAAGATCGTGGGTTCAAATCCTGGTGGGGTGAGGTGTTGATTATGTGTAGAAGTCCGCGTGCTTTATTGGGCTAATGAAATATATATGGATCCTCGTGTTTCGAAGCCGCATTTGGTAAAACGTTGCTCTGATCACCTAAGCAGCACGGGTGTTCCCCTATAGTGGTTCACAGCGCCATAAGCTCGTTGAACAGGTTTTGTGTGAAATATAGAAGAGTCTAGGACTGCTTTTATTGTCCTGGTGGCCCAGAGGTAGCAATCCCCGGTCACAATTATAAGATCGTGGGTTCGAATCCTGGTGGGGTGAGGTGTTGATTATATGTAGAAGTCTGCGTGCTTTATTGGGCTAATGAAATATATATGGATCCTCGTGTTTCGAAGCCGCATTTAGTAAAACGTTGCTCTGATCACCTAAGCGGCACGGGTGGTTCCCCTATAGTGGTTCACAGCGCCATAAGCTCCTTGAACAGGCTTTGTGTGAAATATAACAGAGTCTAGGGCTGCTTTTATTGTCCTAGTGGCCCATAGGTAGCATTCCCCGGTCACAATTATAAGATCGTGGTTTCAAATCCTGGTGGGGTGAGGTGTTGATTATATGTAGAAGTCTGCGTGCTTTATTGGGCTAATAAAATATATATGGATCCTCGTGTTTCGAAGCCGGATTTGGTAAAACGTTGCTCTGATCACCTAAGAGGCACAGGTGGTCCCCATTAGTGGATCATGGAGCTATAAGGTCGTTGAACAGGCTTTGTGTGAAATATAGTAGAGACTTGGACTGCTTTTATTGTCCTGGTGGCCCAGAGGTAGCATACCCCGGTCACAATTATAAGATCGTGGGTTTGAATCCTTGTGGGGTGAGGTGTTGATTATATGTAGAAATCCGCGTGCTTTATTGGGATAATGAAATATATATGGATCCTCGTGTTTCGAAGCCGCATTTGGTAAAACGTTGCTCTGATCACCTAAACGGCACGGGTGGTCCCCATTAGAGGTTCACGACGCCAAAAGCTCATTGAACAGGCTTTGTGTGAAATATAGCAGAGTCTAGGACTGCTTTTAGTGTCCTGGTGGCCCAGAGGTAGCGTTCCCCGGTCACAATTAGAAGATCGAGGGTTTGAATCCTGGTGGGGTGAGGTGTTGATTATATGTAGAAGTCCGAGTGCTTTATTGGGCTAATGAATTATATATGGATCCTCGTGTTTCGAAGTTGCATTTGGTAAAACGTTGCTCTGATCACCTAAGCGGCACGGGTGGTCCCCATTAGAGGTTCACGGCGCCAAAAGCTCGTTGAACAGGCTTTGTGTGAAATATAGAAGAGTCTAGGACTGCTTTTATTGTCCTGGTGGCCCAGAGGTAGCGATCCCCGGTCACAATTAGAAGATCGTGGGTTCGAATCCTGGTGGGGTGAGGTGTTGATTATATGAAGAAGTCCGCGTGCTTTATTGGGCTAATGAAATATATATGGATCCTCGTGTTTCGAAGCCGCATTTGGTAAAACGTAGCTCTGATCACCTAAGCGGCACGGGTGGTCCTCATTAGAGGTTTACGGTGCCTTAAGCTCGTTGAACAGGCTTTGTGTGAAATATAGCAGAGTCTAGGACTATTTTATTGTTCCTGGTGGCCCAGAGGTAGCGTCCCTCGGTCACAATTATAAGATCGTGGGTTCAAATCCTGGTGGGGTGAGGTGTTGATTATATGTAGAAGTCTGCATGCTTTATTGGGATAATGAAATATATATGGATCCTCGTGTTTCGAAGCCGCATTTGGTAAAACGTTGCTCTGATCACCTAAACAGCACGGGTGGTCCCCATTAGAGGTTCACGGCGCCATAAGCTCGTTGAACAGGCTTTGTGTGAAATATAGCAGAGTCTAGGACTGCTTTAGTGTCCTGGTGGCCCAGAGGCAGCGTTCCCGGTCGCTACCAGAAGATCGTGGGCTTGAATCCTGTAAGTGGAGGTGTTGATTATATGTGGTGAAGTCCCAGTGCTTTATTGGGCTAATGAAATATATATGGATACCGGTTTGCCGGATATGGTAAAAACGTTGCTCTGATCACCTAAGGGGCACGGTGGTCCCGCTTAGAGGTCTGCGGCGCTACAAGGTCGTTGAACAGGCTTTGTGTGAAATATATAGTAGAGTGTAGGACTGGTTTTATTGTCCTAGTGGCCCAGAGGCATTCCCCGTCACAATTATAAGATCGTGGGTTCAAATCCTGGTGGGGTGAGGTTTTGATTATATGTAAAAGTCTGCGTGCTTTATTGGGCTAATGAAATATATATGGATCCTCGTGTTTCGAAGCCGCATTTAGTAAAACGTTGCTCTGATCACCTAAGCGGCACGGGTGGTTCCCCTATAGTGGTTCACAGCGCCATAAGCTCGTTGAACAGGCTTTGTGTGAAATATAGCAGAGTCTAGGGCTGCTTTTATTGTCCTGGTGGCCGAGAGGTAGCATACCCCGGTCACAATTATAAGATCGTGGGGTTTGAATCCTGGTAAGGAGTGTGTTACTATATGTAGAAGTCCGCGGCTTTATTGGGCTAATGAAACAGGTGCGGATCCTCGTGTTTCGAAGCCGGATTTGCAAAACGTTGCTCTGATCACCTAAGCGGCACAGGTGGTCCCCATTAGGAGGTTCATGAGCCATAAGGTCGCTGAACAGGCTTTGTGTGAAATATAGTAGAGACTTGGACTGCTTTTTGTCCTGGTGGCCCAGAGGTAGATACCCCGGCCACAATTTATAAGATCGTGGGTTTGGAATCCTGGTGGGGTGAGGTTTTGATTATATGTAAAAGTCTGCGTGCTTTATTGGGCTAATGAAATATATATGGATACTCGTGTTTCCAAGCCGGATATGGTAAAACGTTGCTCTGATCACCTATGGGGCACGGGTGGTCCTGATTAGAGGTTCATGGCGCCATAAGGTCGTTGAACAGGCTTTGTGTGAAATATAGTAGAGTGTAGGACTGCTTTTATTGTCCTGGTGGCCCAGAGGTAGCGTTCCCCATCACAATTATAAGATCATGGGTTCAAATCCTGGTGGGGTGAGGTTTTGATTATATGTAGAAGTCGGCGTGCTTTATTGGGCTATTGAAATATATATGGATCCTCGAGTTTCCAAGCCAGATTTGGTAAAAACATTGCTCTGATCACCTACAGCACGCAGGTCCCCATTAGAGGTTTACGGCGCCATAATCTCGCTGAACAGGCTTTGGTTTGGAAATATAGCAGAGTCTAGGATTGCTTTTATTGTCCTGGTGGCCCAGAGGTAGCGTTCCCCTGTCACAATTAGAAGATCGTGGGTTCAAATCCTGGTGGGGTGAGGTGTTGATTATGTGTAGAAGTCCGTGTGCTTTATTGGGCTAATGAAATATATATGGATCCTCGTGTTTCCAAGCCGCATTTGGTAAAACGTTGCTCTGATCACCTAAGCAGCACGGGTGGTCCCCTATAGTGGTTCACAGCGCCATAAGCTCGTTGAACAGGTTTTGTGTGAAATATAGAAGAGTCTAGGACTGCTTTTATTGTCCTGGTGGCCCAGAGGTAGCGATCCCCGGTCACAATTATAAGATCGTGGGTTCAAATCCTGGTGGGGTGAGGTGTTGATTATATGTAGAAGTCTGCGTGCTTTATTGGGCTAATGAAATATATATGGATCCTCGTGTTTCGAAGCCGCATTTAGTAAAACGTTGCTCTGATCACCTAAGCGGCACGGGTGGTTCCCCTATAGTGGTTCACAGCGCCATAAGCTCGTTGAACAGGCTTTGTGTGAAATATAGCAGAGTCTAGGGCTGCTTTTATTGTCCTAGTGGCCCATAGGTAGCATTCCCCGGTCACAATTATAAGATCGTGGTTTCAAATCCTGGTGGGGTGAGGTGTTGATTATACGTAGAAGTCTGCGTGCTTTATTGGGCTAATGAAATATATGTGGATCCTCGTGTTTCGAAGCCGGATTTGGTAAAACGTTGCTCTGATCACCTAAGCGGCACAGGTGGTCCTCATTAGTGGATCATGGAGCCATAAGGTCGTTGAACAGGCTTTGTGTGAAATATAGTAGAGACTTGGACTGCTTTTATTGTCCTGGTGGCCCAGAGGTAAGTATACCCGTCACAATTATTATAAGATCGTGGGCTTGAATCCTGGTGGGGTGAGGTGTTGATTATATGTAGAAGTCCGCGGTTTTATTGGGCTAATGAAATATATATGGATCCTTTGCTCGGAAGTTGCATTTGGTAAAACGTTGCTCTGATCACCTAAGCGGCATGGGTGGTCCTCATTAGAGGTTCACGGCGCCATAAGCTTGTTGAACAGGCTTTGTGTGAAATATAGCAGAGCCTAGGAATGCTTTTAGTGTCCTGGTGGCCCAGAGGTAGCGATCCCCGGTCACAATTAGAAGATCGTGGGTTCGAATCCTGGTGGGGTGAGGTGTTGATTATATGAAGAAGTCTGCGTGCTTTATTGGGCTAATGAAATATATATAGATCCATGTGTTTCGAAGCCGCATTTGGTAAAACGTTGCTCTGATCAAATAAGCGGCACGGGTGGTCCTCATTAGAGGTTTACGGCGCCTTAAGCTCGTTGAATAGGCTTTGTGTGAAATATAGTAGAGTCTAGGACTGCTTTTATTGTTCTTGGTGGCCCAGAGGTAGCATCCCCCGGTCCCAATTATAAGATCGTGGGTTCAAATCCTGGTGGGGTGAGGTGTTGATTATATGTAGAAGTCCGCATGCTTTATTGGGATAATGAAATATATATGGATCCTCGTGTTTCGAAGCCGCATTTGGTAAAACGTTGCTCTGATCACCTAACCGGCACGGGTGGTCCCCATTAGAGGTTCACGGTGCTAAAAGCTCGTTGAACAGGCTTTGTGTGAAACATAGCAGAATCTACGACTGCTTTTAGTGTCCTGGTGGCCCAGAGGTAGCGTTCCCCGGTCACAATTAGAAGATCGTGGGTTTGAATCCTGGTGGGGTGAGGTGTTGATTATATGTAGAAGTCCGAGTGCTTTATTGGGCTAATGAAATATATATGGATACTCGTGTTTCCAAGCCGGATATGGTAAAACGTTGCTCTGATCACCTAAGGGGCACGGGTGGTCCCGCTTAGAGGTTCATGGCGCCATAAGGTCGTTGAACAGGCTTTGTGTGAAATATAGTAGAGTGTAGGACTGCTTTTATTGTCCTTGTGGCCCAGAGGTAGCATTCCCCGGTCACAATTATAAGATCGTGGGTTCAAATCCTGGTGGGGTGAGGTTTTGATTATATGTAGAAGTCCGAGTGCTTTATTGGGCTAATGAAATATATATGGATACTCGTGTTTCCAAGCCGGATATGGTAAAACGTTGCTCTGATCACTTAAGGGGCACGGGTGGTCCGGATTAGAGGTTCATGGCGCCATAAGGTCGTTGAACAGGCTTTGTGTGAAATATAGTAGAGTGTAGGACTGCTTTTATTGTCCTGGTGGCCCAAAGGTAGCGTTCCCCATCACAATTATAAGATCGTGGGTTGAATTCCTGGTGGGGTGAGGTTTTGATTATATGTAGAAGTTCGCGTGCTTTATTGGGCTATTGAAATATATATGGATCCTCGAGTTTCCAAGCCAGATTTGGTAAAACGTTGCTTTGATAACCTATGCAGCACTCCTGGTCCCCATTAGAGGTTCACGGCGCCATAAGCTCATTCAACAGGCTTTGTGTGAAATATAACAGTCTAGGACTGCTTTTAGTTTCCTGGTGCTTCAGAGGCACCGTTCCCCGGTCACAATTATAAGATCATGCGTTCAAATCCTGGTGGGGTGAGGTGTTGATTATATGTAGAAGTCTGCGTGCTTTATTGGGATAATGAAATATATATGGATCCTC
>NW_024738969.1:0-20000 GCF_018991925.1 Homarus americanus | reverse complement strand
AGAAGGTAACATGTCAAAGGTTAACTAAGTCAACATATCTAACTACCTCAGCAGCTTATTGTCAAACAGCTGTATGATTAATACTGAAATAATGAACTGAATAATATATGCCGATAATTGTTTCCTGTTATTATTTAGGTAATATTTTTAATTTATGGAATAATATCTACTGTAGGTGGGACCCTTTAGTATACTATTGTAAGAATAATGATGTCAAGTTTACCTTTTAAAGACGTCTTGGAGAGCTGAGTCAAGAGAGGGGCTGCAGGTTTCTGGGTGCTTCCAGTGATGGTTCATAGTTATGTGTACTGCACAGTTGTTACACGCAGCCACCACCTTCATCAGGTCGACCATGTGGGGAATGTTGTTTGGGTCTCCATTAATATCTACGGTTATCTGGTCTGGTCGACCAAGAGGGAGTAAAGTGGTGTAGACTGACACACTGACCTCTATGTCACCTGTCACCAAATGTGGAATATGTTTAGCGACGTATTTACACAAGGTAGCGTCACACTTCACGTCATTTATCAGGTCTTCCCACTGACTCTCGCGTGTCATACCAGAAGAGTGGAGAAGGCGGACCAGTTCTTCTGCCTTGTCTTCCTTTACCTCTCCTCCGCCGTCAACATATAAAATGCCAGTTAGATGAACCAGAACGTTCTGGTATTTGGTCAGAGTCAGAGACGACGGGTCATCCTTGTGTAGCTCCTGCAGGACCTCCCTGATGGTGCGGGGACCTTGAGACATATTTGGCCTGTCTCCCTGAAGCGAGTCCCTTATATGCAAGGCGCTGTAGAAATCCTGAACTCCCTTGTGGGGGAAACTAAGGCATGGCTTAACTCCTGCACAGAGAGCGTAAGTGTTGCTCGTGATGAGGAAGGCGCCGATAACTTCCTCGAGCAGAATGTTAACACCTCGACATGTTTGTTCAAGGTTGTCTGTCATCTCTTCTGACACATTTAATGAGTTATGTTTTAGGCTTACAAGGGATTCTCGACACATCACTTTAAAGATCTTTTCAACCTTTCTCTTCACACTACTAGCAGATATAACTGTGTCCGGTTTATCTATCAGTCGTTTCACTAATTTTTCTGTCGTCATATCCTTCACTTTACTGTACAGTTGTGTGGCCGTTGTCATATTCTTTACTGTACTTGGATCTTCGGCCCATATGAGAGTAAAGAGTACCAGGTTCATGGGCAATCTTAGGTACTCTCGGAGATGACGTGGCAAACTCTCCAGGTACTCTACCAGTTCTTGTGTACTCTGTGTACTCTTGCCAGCTTGTATCAGCTCTCTGTGGTATTTCTCTGCTAAAGTTCCACGACTTTTAGCAGGAATACCAACAAGTTGTAAATGGACAGCTCCCAGGTGAGGTGGAAGAGTTTTGTAGAAGTCGTCCACCCTCTCTGGCCTTGTAGTACAGACTACAGTAAAGTTATAATTACATAAGACATCCTGGACCAGTGCTTTTGATGCTGTATTCAACTCGTCGAGGCCATCCACCAGCACGAGGACCTTAAAATGCTGGACACATTTGATCATGTCATCTCCTCGACACTTCTTAGCGGTGTCTGGCATCTGTGACTGGACGAGCTGTGAAAAAGACCAGATGTGTTGATTCCTCCCTTCAATATGGAAGAGCAGCAGGAAGTTAGTAAGACCTTGTATGGTGCTCTTGTCGGCCTTCCAATCACTTAATAATTTTATCAAGATAGTCGTCTTACCAACACCGGCGACACCTTCAATAAGTATGATTCTTTTGCCTTTGTCAATGGCAAGTTTTAGAATGTCTTCATATGGTATATCTTGGGCAGCTGTACCTCGCTCCTCCTTAACTTGGATGCCTGTGAACACAGTGCCAATATTAAGGAAAAAGTCTGTACCGGCAATAAACGACACAGGATTAACATTTGTCCGTCTACCAAACAGCTCCACCAACTCTTGTTTACCAGACTGCTCTATGATGTCAATATTGTAGCTGGTTATATCCTCGGGGTCCAGGAGGTTGTCTCTGATGTAGTTGATGTCTTCATCTATGGTTTTAACCCGGTTATCTACTTCATCTTGATCAATGTTAAACACATCTTTTCCTTCACTATATACGTCTTTCAAAAGTTTTTTCAGCTCCTCCGTCTTGTTCTTATAATCCTCAGGACTGACGGCTAACTCCCCGTGAAGCACTTCGTTGCGAAAATCTTTTACAGCTTTGAGTTTTTCCTGAAGGGGGTCCAGCTGGCCACCAGGAGCAGGGCCAGGCAACAAGGTGATGCACAGGTACAGTAGCGAGATGTCATATTTCTTGCCAGAAGGGTCGGCGTCAAGTATCTTAAGCTGATCCTTATTAAATTATTTCTTTAACTGTGTCTTGGTGAAGCCTTTACTCTTCAGGAACTCGGGAAGCTTCATGTCTTCGGCCTTCCCCTCCTGACGTGCTGCTCGGGTGTACATATCCAGCAAGACTGGGCGGCCCAGTTTGTTTAGTGAAGTGATGAGTTTTAACCCGTCTCTCTGCTCCCCGGTAATGGGTGGTGGTGGTGGTGGAGGCGTCGCCATGGTTGGTCATTACTAAGGGACAAAGGTCAACAGTTACTTGAGAGTGCAGCCTAACATTTATAAAGTGTTCATTAAGGTTAAAATACATTTATTAGAGTGAGCGGCGATAATAACACAAGGATAGATTAACTCAGTGTGCCAGTATTTGTTGCCAGAAAAACTAAACATTTATATAAAATCTTTTTTGGTGTACAAATAATGTATATAAGAGTTGTAACATTCTCTTTAATAATCTCTAATATAAGTTGTGCCAACAGTCTCTCTCCTCTCAACCTAATATAAAAACTCGCCCACTGACGCATCACAAATACCAAGAACTTTACAACATTGTTACCATGACAACCAAACTCTCAACAAAGACTAAATCTTCCCCAGTAAACCAAGGGAACTTAGGAGCCTTAATTGACGGCGCTCAACCCTGGCCGTCATGGGAGACTCTAACTATATGGCCACATCGACTGTACGAATTAAATCGCGCCAAATGACCTTAGTAATCCAGCTACTCTTTTGTAGAAACTCTGGCAGACAATTTTCTGGACCTCATCATAACTAACGAGGAAGGTATAGTGGCCACACCTGGCCCCCGTTGGCCAAGGTTCAAGTATTACAGTGGTCATTACAACAGGTTGAGGGAGGGTTATTCACTGGCCTGACTCGCTGGTAAACAAGAACGCAGATACTACCCTCAACATTATAGTGAATAACGTGATCTATTTGAGTGATAAATATATAGTTATATACCCAAGACCAAACCCACTGGCTCCAGGGATACAAGGAGGCAGCTACACGTGAACCGTGCGGCGGTGGACAAAGTTAACAAGAAAACTAAGAAATTCGAGACGTGGGTTAGGACAGGAGGATGTATGCAAGAGCCAGGAACCAAGCTGAGGCAGAGTGTAGAAGGGCTGATAAAGACTTCCAGAGGCGGAGTGCGAGTGAGGTCAAGTCAAACCCAAAAGCTTTTTACCATTATGCAAAGTCAAATTAAAAAAAATGCGTTTAAGCGTAACAGATCTAAGGCTTGAAGATGGTAGTTACGCAGATTCTGACCAGGATAAAGCTGAGTCATTGAACAGCTTCTTTTCCTCGGTGTTCACAAGAGAGGATGCGATTAACCTTCCTGCGTTTGAGGACAGACGGTTCGACACAGCACTGACCCACATTGTGTTCACAGAAGAGGGTATTAGAAATAAACTGTCATAGGTAAAGGTCCATAAGAGTCCCGGCCCTGACATGGTGCATCCCAGAGTGCTAAGAGAGTTGTGCACCGAGCTTGCCGAGCCCCTGAAGATCCTGTTTTGTAAATGCCTGGATGAACAAAAGGTCCCCAGTGAATGGAAAGTGGCTTATGTGAGTCATATCTTCAAGAAGGGCGATCGTCACTCCACGAACAACTATAGACCGGTGAGCCTAACCAGCATAATATGTAAAGTACTTGAGAGTATTATCAGAGATGCCGCGATGGAGCATCTACCACGAAACAACCTTGTAAAGGATTGCCAACACGGTTTTATGCCGGGGCGCTCCTGCTTAACACAATTGCTCAAGGTAAAGGATATTTGGACCCATCTTCTGGAACGGGGTGGTAATATCGACAATATATGCCTAGATTTTGCCAAGGCTTTCGACAATGTACCCAACGAAAGGCTGAAAATCAAACTGGAAGGGTACGAGATTCGGGGAAATGTCCTAGCATGGTCATGACCGCAAGCAGTGTGTGGTGATTAATGACACGAACTCATCAAGTGTACCCGTCACAGGGCAGTGTATTGGGCCCGTTGTTGTTTGTTTGTTTCATTAATGACAAGCCAGAAGATATACACTCTTCCTTACTAATGATGAGGACAATGCCAAGTTATTCAGGTAAATTAAGAACCAAACAGACTGTGAAGAGCTATAGAAAGATCTCTGTCAGCTTCAGGAGTAGTCAAAAGAATGGATTTAATGTTAGGAAGGGCAAGAGGACGTTGGTGGTACAGCGTAACTCTCACCTGTATGTCAAGGGTTCGAGCCTCGGCCCAGGCACAGGGAAGAAGGGTGTTATCCAGTGTGACTCTCACTACAGGCTTCCCGGTCTCGGGTTTCCTCCTGTACTAGATAGACCGACCACCTGAACGGCTAGTAAGGTGATAACTGGTCAAAATGATAAAGAGGATGCACCTATAAAATGTATCAACAGTACGGAGGCGTATTACAGGATTTCCTTCGCTTTATATCTCTCTATATTTTGTTTATTTTTCTTATAAATTCTTTGCATGACTCGTCATCATGTCTGTCTCTTTTAAACTTACGAGAGAGTTGATGTCTGTGTCTAGTTGATTCTAATATGGACTTATATACTTTGGGGCCTCAACTGACGCCACCTCGGTTGCTGGAGGATCGGCTTTTTTCACACTTCATTTTTCCAACATTCGCGGCCTGAGATCCAATTTTCCTTCTGTGGAGCACCATCTATTAACCTCTTCCCCCGACCTCTTACCACTATCTGAACTTCAACTGACCAAAGCAGCTTCACCCAAACCTTTTCAAGTCTTCAACTACAGCCTTTATACCTCCTTCCGTTCTAAGGGAGGTGTATGGGCCTACTGCAACACGCGTACACCTATAGCTCGACTCACGGATCTTGAATCTTCCCTTTATGATGTCATCTGGCTCAAAATATCTCTACCAACTATGACTATTTTTCTTTGTTTCCTATACTGTTCTCCCAACTCTACCAACTATTTGGAACTCTTGACTATCTCACTTCTTGCCATGAGTCGTTGCTCTCCACACACCCCCAACACCGAAATCCTCTACTTAGAGGATTTCAATGTACATCACAGAGAGTGGCTTGGCTCTGCAAGGGATGACCCAGTTGGAGCTGAGGCACTCTCTTTTCCCTGCTTAATCATTTGGAACAAATAATTAAACGCGATCAACTTGCTAACATTCTTGATCTTTGTTTTACCTCTAGCCGTTCACACTATTGATACTCAATTTCTGCCCCCTTAGGGTCTTCTAATCACAATCTTATTTCTATTAAATCAAACTGGGCACGACCACCTCCCCCACCCCCCTCTAAACGTCAACTATGGCACTATCGGAGGGCAAGCTGGCAAGCCTTGCGAGAATTCTTCACCGACTTTCCTTGGGATGAATGTTGTTTCTCCACTCGTAGGGACTCCTCGGTATGTGCTGACAGCATTGCTGGGGTTATACAGTGTGGTATGAATGCATTTATCCCATCTTCAAGCAAAACTTTCACTTTACAATCATGGTTTGATCGCTCCTGCTCTCTTGCTTGCAGGGTGAGAGATAGGGCATATCGAGCTATGAAACTATCTCCTTCTCCTATTACCCACACCTCTTTTATTACTTCTAGGAATCGTTGTAAGGCTATTTTTCTTAGGGCCAAGCGGAATTTTATAAAAATAAAGACTCTGTTCTTCCTCAAGTAAATCCTTCTGGTCCTTAACCAAAAACATCGGTAATAACTTCTGCACTCCTTCTTTTCCTCCTCTCTTCCGACCTAATAACTCTCTATAGCCAACTCTCCCCCTGACAAAGCCAATCTCTTTGGCACCTTATTCTCCTCTAATTCCACCTTAGGCGATTCCATCTCTATCCCTCCTACCCCTGCTCCTCTTACTGAACCTACAATATGCACTTTCCTATAATCTTCACTCGTAGGGATGCCGGTGTGTTATCCAGGTTGGAGGGAAGTAAGGCGCATGGACCGGACAGAATACCCCCTCGTGTTCTGAGGGAGTGTGCTGAAGCTCTGGCCCCTGTGCTTTATAATGTATATCTATCAGACCAAAGCATCCAGGCCAATAGTATAACATAGATTTAGCAGTAACCAGGGGAGCACGTGTTCACCCACGGAAGTTGACACACCCTACAGTGACTAAGGTGAGACAAGGACCTGACCCAAAGGAGGTCAAGGTCACAAAGGGAACAAGAATTCTCACCGCCACGCGATTAGCTTAACCCGGCGTCATGACCTTGTTAACTCAAGGAACTGCTTCCCAGCCAGCACTTCTGTTACCTGACCTAACAGCCGATCTAGACACACCCAGATGCCGGCTGGAGATCTCCAATATAAAGGCCCTGCAGCTCCTTCCACGAGGATTAGACTATCACTCACTCACACTCACCAGCCAGCCTTCGCCGTGATTGGACCTCTCTCAAGACCCTTCACCGCCAAAACCAGCCAGCCAGCCTTTGTCCTAAACTGTTGACGACCGTTGGAGCGCAAACTACCATTACTTGACGCCACTAACCATGCCCACCCAAACATTCGGGAAGCTCTCTCCAGACAACGCCCTCTGTGTATCCCCCCACTGATCAGGGGTGTCTCCTGATCAGAGGCGGCCCAGATTGGGTGCTCTGCAGCGGAGTTGTGCCGCGGTCCCACTGGTGTTACTTGCACCAGTGGCTGTCCTTCCTTCTTTCTCGCCCTGGCCTGGGGACCTGCACCCTAGAGGGGTATTCGTCCTTTTTTTTAGGTCAAGGTGGGGAAAGGATGGAAGGCATGCTGGGGCTCAAGGCACAGCCAGACATGAGGGATAGAGAAGTCACAACATATAGTCGTGGGGGGAAAGGTTGGAAAAGAAGTTTAATGAGTTAAACAGAGGGGGACGACACCCCTTGTTTTACATATTACAGAGTTTGTTGGCTAACTAAGCTAACCCAGTTGACCTCTGACCCAGCTTGGAGAAGGTCGTGCCCGATCGTGCTCCCGCTAGAGACCAAGGAAAATGGCCGCTTTGGATCGTTGTGTCGTGGGGGAAGAGGAGGGGAGTGTGGGGAAAGATGACCTCCTTGCCACGCTGTTAAGGCAGCTGGGGCAGTTGAGGAGTGAGGTTGACACTCAAAAGGGGGAAAATGAAGCCCTCAGGACGGAACTCCTTCAGGTAGGTGTCCTGCCTAGCAGGACACCTGCGAAGGAGGAGCAGGCGTGGAGAGTGGTTGTCTCCAAGGGGACTAGGGTCAGGCTCAGGAAAGCTGACCAGGGGGTGGAGTGCAGTAACCCTTACCAGGTGCTGCAGGAAGCTGGCGAGGAAGAGAAGAGGCAGGACGGTATGGATCAAGGAGAGGAAAGGGCAGTTGTACAAACCCTGCCCACAGGTAAGGTCGTGGTAGTTGGTGACAGCCAGGTGAGGTTTATGGATAGGGCTTTTTGTGCGAGAGATAGGAAACGTAGGACTAGGGTGTGTTTTCCTGGGGCTGGGATAGGGCATGTAGCCGAGAGGTTAGACAGGGTTTTGTCAGGGGAGGGTACCAATCCAGTAGTGTGTCTTAGTGTGGGAGGAAACGACATAGGTAAGGTTAGGAGTGAGGAACTTTTCAAGAGGTATAGGGAGGCGCTGGGGAAGATTAGAGATAGGGGAGGGATCCCGATAGTATGTGGTGTCTTGCCTAGAAGAGGGGTTGGTCGTGGATGGCTGTCCAGGGCAATTGCTATAAATTGCCTACTGGAAAAACATTGTGCAAACAATGGTTGGGCATTCATTGATAACTGGCAACGATTCTATGGCAACGACTACCTGTACTGTCGCGACGGAGTACACTTGTCTCGTGAGGAGGTAAAGACGTTGTCTGCATCCCTGGAGCGTGAAATTGTCACTCCGAAGGGGGGGTTTCGCCAGTAGAGAGGGGTCGGGGAAAGTGGGAGTCAAAAAACAAGCAGGTCCTGGGAAGTAAAATTAGTTGCTCAGGACAAGGGGTAAAACAGGACCAGGGAAGGGTAGGTTTAAATGTATACTATACAAACAGTAGGAGCGTTAGAAATAAAATAGACTTGCTGAGAGCGGTTGTATGTACCAAGAATGTAGACGTCATAGCAATCACCGAAACTTGGATGAATCTGGCGAGCAAAATTTTTTTATCAGAGTACCACATAGAAGAGTACAACCTTTTTCACAAGGACAGGGAAGGTAGGAAAGGGGGAGGGGTCGCACTCTTCGTCAAGGATACATTAAAATGTTGTACTAATAATTCAATAATGGGTGAAATAGGAACCGAGTCTGTGTGGGTAGAAATCACGGAAGGAAGAGAAAAACTAATTATGGGAGTGATTTACAGGCCCCCAAGTCTTGGCAAAGAAGCAGCTCAGCCCATATGGCAGGAAATGAGTAGGGCAGCAAAATATAACAACCTATGCATTATGGGGGATTTCAACTTCAGAAATATTGACTGGGACAACATTGTAGGCGACTATGAATCTGAAGACTTCCTAGACGCAGTACAGGACAATTTTTTGAAACAACTAATTACAGAACCTACTAGAGGTGACAATATATTAGACCTAGTATTAACAAATAAAGAAAATATTATCAGAGATATCTCAGTAGGGGAAGAACTAGGTAACAGTGATCACAGAGAAATCAGGTTCACCTTAAATTGGGAAACGAAAAACAATGACAATATGGTCAGAGTTCCAAACTTTCGGTTGGCGGATTATCAGGGGTTAAGAAGGTACCTAGGTGAGGTCACCTGGGAACAGTCACGTCAGTTCCCAGTAGGAAGGGGTGAGGTCATAGATGACACAACAATTGATCATGACTATAATATATTCACTAGTATACTACATATAGCACAAGAACAAAATATACCACACAGAAAAATTAGGTCAAATAAGAATGAGCCAAGGTGGATGACCAGAAAACTTAAACATGACATAGGAATAAAGAAAGGAATATATAAGAAATTAAAGGGAGGGGAGGAGCAGCTCAGAAACAGGTATAATGAACTATCTAGGAATGTTAAGAAAAATGTAAGGAAAGCAAAGAGAGACTATGAAATCAAAATAGCAAGAGAATCCAAGGCGAATCCCAAGGGATTTTTCCAGGTATATAGGACAAAGGTCAAGGACAAAGTTGGGCCTTTAAAGTCAGGGAAGGGAGAATTGATAAATGGCAGTGAGGAAATAAGCAAAGCATTGAACAGCTACTTCTTATCAGTTTTCACAGAAGAAATTTGCGATGAAATTCCGGAGGTGGAACTAATATTTGAGGGAAAGGAAGAAGAGAAATTAAAGAGTATCACTATCAGAAAAGAGGATGTTCTTAAGAAGATAAATAAACTAAAGAATACAAAATCCCCAGGGCCGGATGAAATTTTTCCTCGAGTTTTAAAAGAGTGAAGGGAAGAGATTAGCGGACCCCTCGTAAACTTATTTACAAAATCATTAGACACTGGAGTTGTGCCAGAGTTGTGGAAACAGGCAAATGTAATACCCATATTCAAAAAGGAAGACAAAGCATCAGCGTCAAATTACCGGCCGATCAGTTTGATGTCAGTAGTGGGGAAATTTCTTGAATCAAATTATAGCAGATAGTATCCGATCGCATCTAGAGAAAAGCAAATTAATCTACGACTCTCAACATGGGTTTACAAAGGGAAAATCTTGTCTAACAAATCTGCTAACGTTTTTTAGGAAAGTCTTCGAGGTAGTAGATAATGACGAAAATTACGATGTTATTTACTTAGACTTTAGCAAAGCATTTGACAGAGTACCGCATCAGAGGCTTCTGAGAAAAATTAAGGCTCATGGTATCGAGGGAAAGTTTTAAATTGGATAAAATCATGGCTCACCGATAGAATGCAGAGGGTCAGCGTAGATGGTGTTAAATCTGAGTGGGGCCGTGTAACCAGTGGGGTTCCCCAGGGGTCAGTACTAGGCCCACTCTTGTTCATAATCTACATAAACGATTTAGATACTGGGATCAGCAGTGACATAAGCAAGTTTGCGGATGACACCAAAATAGGGGGGCAAATTAATTCAGGGCAGGATGCAAATGCATTACAGGAGGATCTAAATAAACTGCAGGGGTGGTCTGAAAAATGGCAAATGAAATTCAACACCAGCAAGTGCAGCGTACTTAATATTGGAAGAACAAATATTTATAATGTATACAGCCTTAACAACATCAACCTAGAGAAGTCGACTTGTGAAAGAGACCTAGGGGTACTTGTAAGCCCGGACCTAAGGCCTAGAAAACAGTGCGTTAATGTTCTAAATAAGGCAAACAGAGCATTGGGTTTTATATCTAGAAGTGTAAGTAATAAGCGTGCAGAGGTCTTATTGAAACTATATCTTGCGCTAGTCAGGCCGCACCTCGATTACGCGGTTCAGTTCTGGTGCCCCTATTATAGAATGGATATAAATTCACTAGAGTCGGTGCAGCGAAGAATGACAAATATGATTCCGGGACTTAGAAACCTTCCATATCAGGATAGGTTAAAGAAACTTAACTTGCATTCCCTAGAAAGACGAAGAGTGCGGGGAGATATGATAGAAGTATTTAAGTGGATGAAAGGAATCAATAAAGGGGATATAGATAAAGTTCTTATAATATCCGAGCAGGATAGGACTCGGAGCAACGGATTCAAGTTGGATAAGTTTAGGTTTAGGAGGGAGATAGGAAGAAACTGGTTCACAAATAGGGTGGTGGACGAGTGGAACAAGCTTAGCAACTTTGTAGTAAGTGCGGGAACTCTGGAAAGTTTCAAAAGGAGGCTAGATAGATTCATGGATGATAGAGAGTGGTAGTAACTCTCGACAGGAGCTGCCATGCACAGGCCAACAAGCCTATTGCAGACTCCTTATTTTCTTATGTTCTTATGAGATTAGCAGACCCCTTGTAAATTTATTTACAAAATCATTAGACACCGGAGTTGTGCCAGACTTGTGGAAACAGGCAAATGTAGTACCCATATTCAAAAAGGGAGACAAAGCATCAGCGTCAAATTACCGGCCGATCAGTTTGACGTCAGTAGTGGGGAAATTTCTTGAATCAATTATAGCAGATAGCATCCGATCGCATCTAGAGAAAAGCAAATTAATCTACGACTCGCAACATGGGTTTAGAAGAAGAAGAAGAAGAACATAAGAAAATAAGGAGTCTGCAATAGGCCGGTTGGCCTGTGCATGGCAGCTCCTGTCGAGAGTTACTACCACTCTCTATCATCCATGAATCTATCTAGCCTCCTTTTGAAACTTTCCAGATTTCCGCACTTACTACAAAGTTGCTAAGCTTGTTCCACTCGTCCACCACCCTATTTGTGAACCAGTTTCTTCCTATCTCCCTCCTAAACCTAAACTTATCCAACTTGAATCCGTTGTTCCGAGTCCTATCCTGCTCGGATATTATAAGAACTTTATCTATATCCCCTTTATTGATTCCTTTCACCCACTTAAATACTTCTATCATATCTCCCCGCACTCTTCGTCTTTCTAGGGAATGCAAGTTAAGTTTCTTTAACCTATCCTGATATGGAAGGTTTCTAAGTCCCTGAATCATTTTTGTCATTCTTCGCTGCACCGACTCTAGTGAATTTATATCCATTCTATAATAGGGGCACCAGAACTGAACCGCATAATCGAGGTGCGGCCTAACAAATCTGCTGACGTTTTTTAGGAAAGTCTCCGAGGTAGTTAATAATGGCGAAAACTACGATGTTATTTACTTAGACTTTAGCCAAGCATTTGACAGAGAACCGCATCAGAGGCTTCTGAGAAAAATTAAGGCTCATGGCATCGAGAGGAAAGTTTTAAATTGGATAAAATCATGGCTCACTGATAGAAAGCAGAGGGTCAGCGTAGATGGTGTTAAATCTGAGTGGGGCCATGTAACCAGTGGGGTTCCCCAGGGGTCAGTACTAGGCCCACTCTTGTTCATAATCTACATAAACGATCTAGATACTGGGATCAGCAGTGACATAGTTGTGTTCTGACCTCACTAGGGGAAAGGTCACGGCAGGGTTAGCTCCCAAGGGATAATTATCAGATATGGCCAGCGCTATGTGTGGTCTGGGGTCTGCGAGTTTGTTGGCCAAGCTGGAATGGGCCATGGAAGAATTGGAGAGGGCCAAGGAAGAAATAGAGAGGGCCAAGGAAGAAATAGAGAGGGCCACTTTGGAGAACCTGAAATTAAAAGAAGAGATGGCGAGATTGAAGGGGGAGGCGGGACAGGGAAAGCCATTGTCTGACGAAAATTCAAGCGAGTGGAAGGTTGTAAGGAAAGGGAAGACCAAACTGGTGATGAAGAAACACACCAAGGATACGTCAACAACGACATCAGCAGCTAAGTGCACCAACTGGTTCAGTCCCTTGATAGACGAATTGGACGTTAGTACAGTCAGGGACAGGACTGACAAGGTAGGTATAAAAACTTTAATTGTTGGTGACTCATAGGTAAGGTACTTGGACAGAGCCTTTTGTGGTAAAAATAAAAATAGGGTGAGGGTGCGTTCGCCAGGAGCTGGGGTGGGGGATATAATGGACAGGATGGACAATTTCTGGTCTGGTAATGGGAACAAACCCATTATCTGCCTCAGTGCAGGAGGCAATGATATTGGCCGGTGTAGGAGCGAGGAGCTTCTTGATAAGTTCAAGGCAGCTATATATCGTATTAGGACTAAGGGAGGGATCCCTATCATATGCTGTGTCCTGCCTAGAAGGAGAGTTGGCAGTGAATGGTTGTCAAGGGCAGTTGGTGTCAACGACCGTCTTGACAGATATTGCAAGTCAATATCAGTCCCATTCATTGACAACTGGGACAACTTCTACGGCAGAAGGGACCTTTATGCTAGGGATGGGGTGCACCTGTCTAGGGATGGAGTAGCAACCCTGGCTGGGGCTCTAGAGGGGGCAGTTCAAAAGATATAGAATCTTTAAACTGCTAGGAGAACATATGAGCATGGGGATGGAGGAGAATGCAGTGGGAGCGGGTAAACAAAGTGAAAGATTACAGGGAAATAGTGTTAGGAATGATGACAAAACTAAATTAGACAGGGAGTTTAAAACTAAACGCGGTAAGGGGAGGACTCAGAACACGA
Organism: Homarus americanus; assembly: GCF_018991925.1. Lineage (NCBI taxonomy): Eukaryota > Metazoa > Arthropoda > Malacostraca > Decapoda > Nephropidae > Homarus > Homarus americanus. The sequence continues at coordinate 6,617 of NW_024738969.1, read as the reverse complement.
CTAACTTAAATGTATACTACGCGAACAGTAGAAGTATGAGAAACAAAATGGATGATATTAGGGCCTTGGTATGTACCGAAAAAATCGACATAATAGCATTCACTGAAGCATGGATCAACCTAAACTCACGTGAGTTACCGGTCGAATACCAAATTGCGGGTTACAAACTGTTCCATACCGATAGGCAGATTAGGAAAGGAGGCGGAGTAGCAATCTATGTTTGGGATAATGTGAAGTGTGAAATTAATAAGGAAATAAGAACTGAGCGGAATACAGAAACAATTTGGATAGAATTAATCGACAGTAGGGAAAAATTAATCACAGGAGTAATATATAGACCTCCCAATCTTGATAGAGTCAATGAGCGACTTATCTGGGATGAAATGCGCAGGGCTTCCATACACAACAAAGTCTGTATAGTAGGCGACTTTAACCTTGGCCAAATAGATTGGATTGACCTTACAGGTAACTCAGAATCAGAGGATTTTCTCGAGACGATCCAGGACTGTTTCCTAAGTCAACATATAACCGAACCTACCCAGGGTAGTAATATACTTGATTTAGTTCTGTCAAACAGAGAAAACCTCATTAGCAATGTCGAGTTAGGGAACGAACTTGCAAACAGCGATCACAAAGAAATTAGATTCCAGTTAGATTTTCAGGGCAGACGTAAGAAAAATTCCACTGAAGTACCAGATTTCAGAAGGGCAAACTTTGACAGTTTAAAGAGGCAGCTGAGAGAGGGGGTGTCGCGCTTGGCTGTGAACCTGACAGATGACACCGACCTGATAACGAGATCTGAGATTGCCGAGTTCCACGACAATTTAAATAATGAGTTACTTAATGCACAAAGGCAGAACATACCATACAAAAACCTCAGATCAGACAACAATGACCCTAAGTGGATAAATAATTATTTAAAGAACATCATTGGTCAAAGGAAGGCTATAGGTAGAAGGATAAATCGTGGCGAAATTTACCTCCGGGATTATTATAGGGTATTGGCGAGTAGGGTTAAAACCGAGATAAGGAAAGCCAAGAGGAATAATGAGGTAAGGATAGCAAGGGAGGCGAAGACAAACCCCAAAGGATTCTACTAAATGTATCAAACTAAAACACGAGAAAAGATTGGACCAATACGGTCAGATACCGGCAAGCTCACTGATAACGACAGAGAAATGAGCAATAATTTGAATAAATATTTTTCAACAGTTTTCACCACAGAAAATTTAAACATGATACCTGGGGCACTGACTCTATTCAGAGATAGTGAAGAAAACAAATTATGCGAGATAGTAGTGACTAGTAACGATGTTAGTAAGCAAATAGACGAACTAAAGCCTAATAAGTCACCTGGTCCCGATGAGATATTTGCCAGAGTATTAAAGGAGTGTAAGGAAGAGCTTAGTATGCCCTTAGCAAAGTTGTTTAACATGTCCTTAAAAACAGGTGTAGTACCAGAATCCTGGAGGATAGCGAATGTAATACCAATTTTCAAGAAGGGGGATAGATCACTACCCTCTAACTACCGCCCAATCAGTCTAACATCAATAGTTACCTGGAGAAGCACCAATTGATCAATGATTCCCAGCATGGCTTCACAAGCGGACGTTCATGTCTAACTAATCTATTAATATTCTTTTCATCAGTTTTCGAATCGGTAGACGAGGGGCACAATTATGATGTGGTATCTCTCGACTTTAGCAAATCCTTCAACAGAGTCCCCTACAAAAGACTTATTAGAAAGGTAGAAGCACATGGCATCAAAGGTAACATCCTTAAATGGATTAGGGCATGGTTACAGGACAGGAAACAGAAAGTGAGCATTAATGGCACTAAGTACTATTGGAGCAACGTCACAAGTGGAGTTCCCCAAGGCTCAGTACTTGGACCATTATTATTTATTATATACATAAACGACATAGATATCGGCATAGACAACAACATAAGCAAATTTGCTGATGACACTAAAATAGGACGTGTTATTAAATCTGACGAGGACTCCGCAAAACTACAGGAAGATCTAAACAAATTTTTCGAATGGTCTGAAAAATGGCAGATGAAATTCAACGTGGACAAATGTATAGTACTCAGTATAGGAGATGTAAACAGGGAAACTAGATACCAGATGAACAACGATGCCATAGAGAAATCCGACTGCGAGAGAGATTTAGGAGTAATGATAAGTAGGAACCTTAAGCCAAGTAAACAATGTGTTTTTGCTCGTAACAAGGCTAATAAAGTACTTGGTTCATACAAAGGAGTGTTAGTTACAAGACTAGCGAGGTCATCCTAAAACTGTATCTTGCTCTTGTGAGACCACACCTGGATTATGCAGTTCAGTTCTGGTCACAATATTACAGAATGGATATAGAATCCTTGGAAAGAATTCAGAGGAGAATGACAAGACTAATCCCGGGCATTAGGAACCTTGAGTATAGAGACAGGTTAAAGCATCTTAATTTGCACTCCCTCGAGAGACGTAGAGCGAGGGGCGACCTGATAGAGGTGTTTAAGTGGAAGGCAGGGCTAAACAAAGGGGACATTACAAAGGTACTCAAACTATCCAACCAGGAGCGAACTCGTAACAATGGTTTTAAATTAGACAAATTTAGATTTAGGCGTGAAATAGGTAAACACTGGTTTGGAAACAGAGTAGTGGATGAATGGAACAAGTTACCAAATATCATCATTAACTCGAATACGCTGAATAGCTTCAAACATAGGTTGGATGCTTATATGAGCAATAGGGGTTGGGTGTAAACGGGACTGCCCAGTATGGGCCAGTAGGACCGCTGCAGTTTCCTCCATTCTTATGTTCTTATGTTCCTATAAGCAAGTTTGCGGATGACACCAAAATAGGGCGGCAGATTAATTCAGGGCAGGATGCAAATGCATTACAGGAGGATCAAAATAAACTGCAGGGGTGGTCTGAAAAATGGCAAATGAAATTCAATACCAGCAAGTGCAGCGTACTTAATATTGGAAGAACAAATACTGACAATGTATACAGCCTTAACAACATCAACCTAGAGAAGTCGACTTGTGAAAGAGACCTAGAGGTACTTGTAAGCCCGGACCTACGACCTAGAAAACAGTGCGTTAATGTTCGAAATAAGGCAAACAGACTATTGGGTTTTATATCTAGAAGTGTAAGTAATAAGAGTGCAGAGGTCTTATTGCAACTATATCTTGCGCTAGTCAGGCCGCACCTCGATCATGCGGTTCAGTTCTGGTGCCCTTATTATAGAATGGATATCAATTCACTGGAGTCGGTGCAGCGAAGAATGACGAAAATGATTCCGGGACTTAGAAACCTTCCATATCAGGATAGGTTAAAGAAACTTAACTTGCTTTCCCTAGAAAGACGAAGAGTGCGGGGAGATATGATAGAAGTATTTAAGTGGGTGAAAGGAATCAATAAAGGGGATATAGATAAAGCTCTTATAATATCCGAGCAGGATAGGACTCGGAGCAACGGATTTAAGTTGGATAAGTTTAGATTTAGGAGGGAGATAGGAAGAAACTGGTTCACAAATAGGGTGGTGGACGAGTGGAACAAGCTTACCAACTTTGTAGTAAGTGCTGGAACTCTGGGAAGTTGCAAAAGGAGGCTGGATAGATTCTTGGATGATAGAGAGTGGTTGTAACTCTCGACAGGAGCTGCCATGTACAGGCCAACCGGCCTATTGCAGACTCCTTATTTTCTTATGTTCTTATGTTCAATGGTTACTTTAGTAGACAATGACTAGTTTGATTTTACAATTACATGTTTATTAAAATAATTATTACGTCATGGACTCACTAGATTGGGGCGTGTTAAATGTGAACTTACATCATCTAAGTTTTAATCTAAGGTGGATCACTGTGGCGGGATGGGTTGTTGTAGCGCGGGTAGACTCCGTGGCCACCAGGCGCGGGGTCGCCCTCCGCTGATGTCTTCCCCGCGTAGGTGGTCTGGGCTGTGAGGGTCGTCCAGGAGCTTGTCTCAAACCTTATTCCCTAGGCGATGGAACCTGACGTTGAGGGCCTCTGTTTTATTTCTCAGGTGGATGGTTTCCACTGTCTCCTGGTAGGGTGGCGCTTGGTCGTATTAAAGATGTACAGCAGGCGCGTCAGGTTTTCGGGTAGCTCCAGTTGTATGATCTTATACTGCAGCCCTGCGTGCCAAACTTTGTCAAACGCCTTGCTGATGTCCCTCAGTACTACGTTGCACCGCAGGCGGCCAGTCATGGTGTTGGCGATCTGCTCGTAGGCCTGTGTTATGGCGGCGGATGTGCCTCGCTACTGGCGGAAGCCGAACTGGCGGGGATTATGCACGTCTTCGTCCTCCAGATACATCCACAACTGCTTGTTTACCATTTTTTTCGAGGATTTTGGCAGGTACCTCTAGCAGCGATATTGGTCGACAGTTTTCGACTTTGTTTGGAGGCTTCCCTGCTTTTGATATGAGGCGAATAACTGCGATTTTGAACATCTTAGGGAAGTATCCAGAGACGAGGCAGGCGTTGCATATATATATAAAACTGTCTGTTTTATTGAGTCCTTGATGGTTCTTATCTCTGATTGCAGGACTTCCATGGTCTCGCTGACATCGTTGAGTTTTTGTGAGTCTGCTTGAGTTTCTTTCAGAGCGTCTTTTAGTGTTTGGCTGTAAGCCATGATCGTCGACCGAGTGGTCTTTTCTGGTTTCTTTTTGTTTGGTTATTTCGGTCAGTTTCTTCTCTGTTTCTTGAGTTAGCTGTTTCCTGACCAGGCAGGTGGCAGAGAAGGCCCTGTGGCTACCCTCGCTGACGACACACTTTTTGATGGTGCTACGGCAGTCTTTGTAGAAGTGTTGATCAGATGAACACTCAGAGCATATGACCCCTTGCAGGGGGCAGTTCTTGGTCATGTGGTCATTGTATTTATAGCACTCCATACATTGTTGGATGGGCGTATACTTTTCATATTCTATTTGGTGTGATGAGATGGAAGTGCCATATGCATTAAGGTGTGTCATAGGAGGGAAGATCAGCTAAAACTAATGGCCCATCACTTTTTTGGTAGATTTTAGTGTATATAAACAGAAAATAATTTCAGTTTCAATATTTTGCAACCTTTTGCTAGGTAAATTTTAGCGTGAAATTTATCGAAAATCTAACGTACAGCTGCATTAGTGCATTACAATTAAATAGTGAACATTGCTTTCTGACTTCATTCTTTAACAACCCAACTAACAATATTTTTTTCTGTTTCAGATTCTGATGCATTTATAAGTTGATAATATTTGCGATGGCTGCTTGTGTCAGGACGAGGAACCAAAAATCCAGCCATCTCAGTCACTATCTTGGGTCTGGGAGAGAGCTCCTGAAGTCGGAGTTGCCTACATTGAGAGATGCTTTGAGATACGGTGTTTTAATCAGGCAAATCAGTGAAAAGAACCAAAGAACTTACACATCCAAAGACATTGCCAGTGATATGACCAAAGCTGTCTTGGCACAGTACACTCTGGCTAACGCTCAGTTCAAGCTTCCAGTCATAACAAGTCAGAAGAAGATTAGTGAGAGACTGCTAGCCAGTTGGGAAAAGGCAAGAGATATCTCTCTTGGGAGAGGAAAACTTGCAGTTAAGGACAGCTTTGCCAAGCAACTGGACCAGTTATTTGACATAATCACTTGCAAGTGCCCAATTGTTCTCTGTCCTGAGTTTGGATGCGGTCGTGACTGTAAATCCGAGGCCCACATCTCCTGTATTTGCAAGCGTGAACTGAAGATTCCTGTGATCGAACTGGCATTTGTCAAAGCACAGAGAGAGAAGACTGGCAGTATAGGGGCTCTCATGATTTCTAGCCAAGATATTCCGGAGTCCAAGAGACAGGAGGCTGCCACAGAGAGACAGAAGAGGAGAAGAGTTGCCGAGGAAAAAGAGACCTGAGAAGGCCCAGGGTGAGGTAAAAAAGGCCGATGATTGGATTTAATGACTTCCCATGGCTGATCCGAGTGCTGACCAGGAGAATGGTGACTTTCTGGTCCTTAACTCCAGAAAATAATGATCCCAAACCTCCAGGCATAAGATTCGAAATAGGAAAGATATCCCTGAGCATAGCCTGGGCCAGCATGCGACACCACACTGGTCTCAGAGAAACTGTAGAGATAGCAAATAGCTGCCTGGATTGGACGGGTGGTTTGATACACCACGATGTTCACCTGGTGATAGATCATAACAAAAGTGCAAGGAGAGCTCAGAGAAACTTGTCAACTCCAGAAGAGGAGTTTGGATAAGGGGATAAGAGAAAATGGAATCAATTGTTTGTTCTTGATGGGAGAAGGGATGACACCCAAAGTGTTCATGAAAGTTGGAGATTCGGACAAGTTGTTCCCTGCCATGGTGAAGGAGGAACACTACTCCTGCTGCAGTGAACCAGGAGGGAAGTATTTGTGGCATTTCACTCCAGAGAAAGATGACATCAGGAAACCAGCTGAGATAGTGGCAGATAACATTGTGAACTTGCTCAGAGAGAGGAACGTAGACCAGACCCTGCAGGCCATTGGAGAGGACAGCACCAACACGAACACAGGGTGGCAAGGGGGGGTCATACAGTGGATAGAGCGGAAGATTGGGAGGAAGCTGGTCTG
>NW_024738968.1:0-9373 GCF_018991925.1 Homarus americanus | reverse complement strand
CCTATACCTATGTGCCTATACCTATTCCATCCTGCTTACTATACCTGTACCTGTGCCTATACACCTCACGTCTGCTACTATTGCCTGTTGCCTATACCTGTGACACCATACCTGTGCGTCTACACACACACACACATGCCTACAATTACTTAAAACCTGTACACCTCTGTTCTTCTATACCATACCTGTTACCTGTTCCCTTTCTACCTTGCGTCTATGCCTATACCTGTGCACCCTGCTACCTTCCTGTGCCTATACTGCTTTACGTCTATACCTCTTAAATACTTTATATACCTTTATCTATACCTGTACACATATATACTATACCTGTGTACCTGTGTTGCCCTATACCTGTGCCCAGTGTAACGCCTGTTACCTGTGTGCCTACACCTGCCTATACTACACATACCCTGTACTATACCTGTCTACACACTGTGTACTACCTACTCATGTGCTACCTGTCTACCTGCTATTACCTGTACCTGTGCCTGCTCCTGTACCTGTGTACCTGTCTATACCTGTGCCTACACTTGCGTCCTCTATACCTGTACCACTTATTTTTACCACACCTCTTAAATACTTTACCATTACTGTGTACCTGTGCCTGTGTACCTATACCTGTACCTGTGTGCCTTGTACTTGTTTGTCTGTTTGCCATGTTAAGTGTACTTGTATGTCCTGTTGTGTACTTGTATCTGTCATAATGCACGTGTACCTGCTTATCTGCCATGGTAAGTATGCTTGCATCTGTCCTATTAGGTATGTGCCTTGCCTCTGTCCTGTTAAGTGTACCTGTATCTGCCATATTAAGTGTACTTGTATGTCCTGTTAAGTATGCTTGTATCTGTCTTGTTAAGTGTACTTGTATCTGTCCTGTTAAGTGTACTTGTATCTGTCCTGTGGTATGCCTGTATCTGCCATGTTAAGTGTACTTGTATGTCTTGTTAAGTGTACTTGTATCTGTCCTGTTAAGTGTACTTGTATCTGTCCTGTTAAGTGTACCTGTATCTGCCATGTTAAGTGTACTTGTATGTCTTGTTAAGTGTACTTGTATCTGTCCTGTTAAGTGTACTTGTATCTGCCATGTTAAGTGTACTTGTAGCTCTTCCTATGTTTCTGCTGTTGAGTGTCCCTGTACCTGTGTGCCTATACCTGTACCTGAGTACTTAAACCTGTACCTGTGTGCCTATACCTGTACGTCTATACCTGTACCTGTGTACCTATACCTGTACCTGTGTGCCTATACCTGTACGTCAATACCTGTACCTGTGTACCTATACCTGTACGTCTATACCTGTACCTGTGTGCCTATACCTGTACCTGTGTGCCTATACCTGTACGTCAATACCTGTACCTGTGTACCTATACCTGTACGTCTATACCTGTACCTGTGTGCCTATACCTGTACCTGTGTGCCTATACCTGTACGTCTATACCTGTACCTGTGTGCCTATACCTGTACGTCTATACCTGTACCTGTGTACCTATACCTGTACCTGTGTGCCTATACCTGTACGTCTATACCTGTACCTGTGTGCCTATACCTGTACCTGTGTGCCTATACCTGTACCTGTGTGCCTATACCTGTACGTCTATACCTGTACCTGTGTACTTAAACCTGTACCTGTACGTCTATACCTGTACCTGTGTACCTATACCTGTACCTGTGTGCCTATACCTGTACGTCTATACCTGTACCTGTGTGCCTATACCTGTACGTCTATACCTGTACCTGTGTACCTATACCTGTACCTGTGTGCCTATACCTGTACCTGTGTACCTATACCTGTACGTCTATAGCTGTACCTGTGTACCTATACCTGTACCTGTGTACCTATACCTGTACCTGTGTGCCTATACCTGTACCTGTGTACTTAAACCTGTACCTGTGTGCCTATACCTGTACGTCTATACCTGTACCTGTGTACCTATACCTGTACCTGTGTCCTGCTTACCTGTACACTGTGTGCCTATACCTGTACCCCTGTGTGCCTATGCAACCCTGCTGTGCCTGTACCTGCCTGTATGCCTATGCCTTATTACCTGTGTGCCCTATACCTAACCTGTGTTGCCTATACACTGTGCCTGTGCCTGCTACACCAGCCTTATGTGTGCCCTATACATATATATGTTATATACCTATATGTGTGCCTATACCTGTACCTGTGTGCCTGTGCTGTGTGCCTATACCTGTACATGTGTGCCTATACCTGTGCCTGTGCATACCTGTACCTGTGTGCACCATACACATATTGCCTGTGTGCCTATACATACCAGTGCCCTATACCTGTACCTGTGTGCCTATACCTGTACCTGTGTGTGCCCTATGCCTGTACCTGTGTGCCTATACCTGTACTTATATTGCTATACTACATATTATATATGTGTATCTTGCCTGTGTAGCACTATCTGCATATATAATGTGCCTGTCACCTTTACCTGTTGCCTATACCTATGCCTCTATGTTGCCTGCTCTGCACCTGCCTGTGCCTATGCTAGCACTATTGTGCCTATACCTGTGCCTGTGTGCCTGCATGCCTGTGTGCCTATGCATATTCCTGTAATTGCCTATACCTGTACCTGTGCACACCTGTCACTGTACCTGTGTGCCTGCTCACCTGCCTCATGCCTATACTGTGCATATACCTATACCTGTGTGCACCTGTACCTGTGTGCCTTATACCTGCGTCTATACCTGTACCTGTGTGCCTATACCTGTACCTGTGTGCCTATACCTGTATATTGCCTATACCTGTGCCTGTGTGCCTATGCCTGTGCCCTGCTGTACCGCCACCTGTGTTAGCACCTGTCACCTTCCGCCTCCCAGCCCATTGCCCTATACCTGTACCTGTGTGCCTATGCCTTATGCCTGTGTTGCCCTATACCTGTTGCTGTGTTACTCTTACTGCACCTGTTGCCCTATACCTGTACCTGTGTGCTATACCTGTACCTGTGTATACCTGTACCTGTGTGCTACCTGTACCTGTGTGCCATACCCTGTGCGCTATACCTGTACCTGTGTACCTATACCTGTACCTGTACCTATACCTGTACCTGTACGTCTGCCTGTACCTGCTGTACCTGTGTGCCTGCCTGTACCTGTGTGCCTGCCTGCTCTATACCTGTGTGCCTATGCCTGTGCCTGTGTACCTGTCACATACCTGTGTGCCTATACCTATACCTGTACCTGTGTACCTGCCCTTATATTATTGCCTATACCTGTACCTGTGTGTGCCTGTGCCTATACCTGTACTGTGTTGCCTATACCTGTGCCTGTGTGCCTATACCTGTACCTGTGTGCCTATACACACCTGTGTGCCTATACCTGTACCTGTGTGCCTATACCTGTACCTGTACGTCTATACCTGTACCTGTGTACCTATACCTGTACCTGTGTTTATACCTGTACGTCTATACCTGTACATGTGTACCTATACACATACCTGTGTGCCCACATACCTGTACCTGTGCCTATACCTGTGCCTGTGTGCCTATACCTGTACCTGTGTGCCTATACCTGTACCTGTATTACTATACCTGTGTTGCCTATACCTGTACCTGTGTGCCTATACCTGCTTACCTGTGCCCTATCTGCCTTATGTTGCCTGTCATATATTACTTATATGTGCCTACCTGTGCCTTGTTGCCTATACCTGTGCCTGTTGCTTCTTTGCACCGTGTGCCTATACCTGTACCTGTGCGTCTATACCTGTACCTGTGTGCCTGTACCATTGTTACCTGTGCTTCTATACCTGTACCTGTGTGCCTATACCTGTACTGTGCCTATACCTGTACCTGTGTGCTATACCTGTACGTCTATACCTGTACCTGTACTATACCTGTACCTGTGTGCTATACCTGTGTGCCTATACACATACCTGTGTACTTTATACCTGTACCTGTGTGCCTATACCTGCCACCTGTGTGCCTATACACCTGTACCTGTGTGCCTATACCTGTACCTGTGTGCCTATACCTGTGCGTCTATACCTGTACTTATAATGTTACTTTATACCTGTGCCTGTGTGCCCCTATACCTGTATGCCTGTGTTACCTATATACCTGTCACCGTGCCTATACCTGTGCTCTATACCTGTACCTTGTTACTTACCTGTGTGCCCTATACCTGTACGTCTATACCTATACCTGTACCTGTGTGCTATACTGTACCTGTGTACCCTATACCTACGTCTATACCTGTACCTGTGTACGCCTATACCTGTACCTGTGTACCTATACACCAGCCCACACGTCCTATACCTGTACCTGTGTACCTATACCTGTACCTGTGTGCCTATACCTGTACCTGTATACCACCTGTGTGCCTATACCTGTACCTGTGCCTATACCTGTACCTGTGTGCCTATACCTGTGTACCTGTACCTGTGTACCTATACCCACTCTATACCTGTACCTGTGTACCTATACCTGTGTGCCTATACCTGTACCTGTGTACCTATACCTGTGTGCTATACCTGTACCTGTGTGCCTATACCTGTACATTGTTGCCTATACCTGTATATATGCCTGTACTGTGCCTGTGTTATACTGTGCATCTATACCTGTACCTGTGTGCCTATACACTGTGCCTGTGTGCCTATACCCTGTACTGTGTGCCTATACCTGTACCTGTGTGCCCTACGTCTATACCTGTACCTGTGTGCTATACCTGTGTGCCTATACACACCATACCTGTGTACCTATACCTGTACCTGTGTGCCTATACCTGTACGTCTATACCTGTACCTGTGTACCTATACACCTGTGTACCTATACCTGTGTGCTACCTGTTACCTGTGTGCCCTTCTCACCTGTACGTCTGCTCATGTGTGCATACCTGTGTGCCTATACACACGTCTATACCTGTACCTGTGTGCTATACCTGCCCACACCTGTATTGCTCTGTACCTGTGTGCCTATACCTGTGCAAACCTGTACCTGTTTGTGCCTATACACCAGCCACGTCTACCATGTGCCTATACCTGTACGTCTGTATAATGCTATACACTGTTACATGTGTGCCTATGTACTACCATGCCTGTGTGCCTCTTTAGATCTATGCTACTTACCAACATAGCACTTCCTGTCTGCAACCCGTCTATACCTGTTATACTGCCTGTTGTTGCGCACTTCCTTATTGCGTCTATACCTTATTTTGCCGCAATGATGCCCCTGCTCTCTGCCTGCGTCTACTCACCTGTACCTCAATGTTGCCTGCTCCTGTGCACGTCTTTCCTGTTACGTCTATACCTGTACCTGTGTGCCTGCTCCTGTAAATTGCTACCTTACGTCTATACAACACCTGTGTGCCTTTATACACTGTACGTCTATACCTGTACGTCTATACCTGTGTGCACTATACCTGTGCAGTCTCTATACACAGCCTGTTGCTTTATACCTGTTACCCATGTGCCTATACACACTGTGCATGTGCCTATACCTCTTATGTGTGCCTATACCTGCAACCATACCAGTGATGCAACTACTATGTGCGTCTGCTTTTCCTTGCGTCTATACCTGTACCTGTGTTGCCTATACCTGTGCCACCAATAGTACTTTATACCTGTGTTGCCTATGTACGTCTATACCTGTACCTGTGACACGTCTATACCTGTACCTGTTTGCTTACATGTGCCCTATACCTGTGATATACACATATTACCTGTGTTGCCTATATATTACCTGTGTGCCTATACTGTACCTGTGTTATACCTGTACCTGTGTTGCCTATACCTGTGCCTGTGTGCCTATACCTGTGCATCTGTACCTGTACCTGTGTGCCCTATACCTGTTGCCTATACCTGTGCCTGTGTGCCCTATATATATGTACGTCTATCTTACCATGCATGATACTCCTGTTGTTGCTAGCACATAATGCCTGTGTACCTGCCGTATTGCCTGTGCCCCTTAATCAATGCTTCACATATTGCCTGTTAGTGCCTATACCTGTTACCTGTGCTGTACACCAGCCTGTTAGTGTCTGTCACCTGTGCCTGTGTGCCCTATACCTCCTTTATAATGTGCCTACCTGTACCTGTGTCTATGTACTGTACTGTGTTACACCCTATATATACACCTATACCTGTATTGCCTATGCCTGTGTGCTACACATACCTGCACCTATGTGCCTATACCTGCACCTGTGTGCTTTATACATACCTGTGCCTATACTGTACACTGTGTGCCTATACCTGTGTTGCTTATATATATGCATTTATACACCTGTACATGTGTACTATACACTGATGTACCATACCTTATTCCGCCGCAATGTTGCCTTACCATCTGCAATGATAACCCTATATCAGAATCTGCTTTGCTTATATTGCCCTGTCACCTGTGCTGTTAACCTATACCTCAGCGCAATGTTCTATACCTGTACCTGTGCCTATACCTGTACCTGTGTACCTGTACCTGTGTGCCTATACCTGTACCTGTGTACCTATACCTCTGCCACCTGTGCCTATACCTGCCTGTGTGCCTACCACACCTTTGCCCGTGTGCCTATGCCTGCCTGTGTGCCTGTACCTGTGTACCTATACCTGTACCTGTGTGCCTATACCTGTACCTGTGCCTATACCTGCCTGTGTGCTACCCATGCCTGTGTGCCTATGCACCTGTACCTGTGCTATACCTGTACCTGTGCCTATACTGTATCCCTATACCTGTACCTGTGCTATACACCTGCCTGTGTACTATACCTGTACCTGTGTACTTATACCTGTACCTGTGTGCCTGGCACCTGTGTGCCTATACCTGTACCTGTGTGCCCTATACCTGTGCCTGTGCCTATACTGTACCTGTGCCTATACCTGTACCTGTGTGCCTATACCTGTACCTGTGTACCTATACCTGTACCTGTGTGCCTATACCTGTACCTGTGTGCCTATACCTGTATACTATACCTGTACCTGTGTTGCCTATACCTGTACCTGTGTGCTATACACACACTGTACCTGTGCCTACCTGTACCTGTGCCTATACCTGTACCTGTGTGCTACCTGTACACCTGTGTACCTGTACCTGTGTGCCTATACCTGTACCTGTGCCTGTACCTGTGTACCTATACCTGTACCTGTGTCCTATACCTGTGTGCCTATACCTGTACCTGTGCCTATACAGCCTGTGCCTATACCTGCTGTGTACCTATACCTGTACCTGTGTGCTTACCTGTACAATGCCTATACCTGTACCTGTGCCTATACCTGTACCTGTGCCTGCCATGCCTGTGACCTGTGTGTACCTATACCTGTGCACCTGTGTGCCTATACTGTACCTGTGTACCTGTACCTGTGCCTGTGCCTATATACCTGTACACATACCTGTGCCTATACCTGTACCTGTGTGCCTATACCTGTGCCTATACCTGTACCTGTGCCTATACCTGTACCTGTGTACCTGTACCTGTGTGCCCTGCCTGTACCTGTGTACCTATACTGTACCTGTGCCTATACACACCTTTTACCTGTACCTGTGTGCCTAATACTGTACCTGTGCACCTGCCTGTGTACTATACCTGTGCCTGTGTACCTATACCTGTACCTGTGCCTATACCTGTACCTGTGCCTATACCTGTACCTGTGTTGCCTATACCTGTACCTGTGTGCCTGTACATGCTGCCTATACCTGTACCTGTGTACTATACTGTGCCTATACCTGTACCTGTGTACCTATACATACCTGTGTACCTATACCTGTACCTGTGTGCCTATACACTGTACCTGTGCCTATACCTGCATGCCTGTGTGCCTATACCATGCCTGTGTACACCTGTACCTGTGTGCCTATACTGTACCTGTGTACCTGTACCTGTGTGCCTATACACTGCCATGTGTGCCTATACCTGTACCTGTGTGCCTATACCTGTCTGTGCCTATACCTGTACCTGTGTACCTATACCTGTGTACCTGCTGTGTACCCTATACACATGTGTACTATACCTGTACCTGTGCCTATACCTGTACCTGTTTGCCTATACCTGTACCTGTGCCTATACCTGTACCTGTGTGCCTATACACCAGCCTGTGTGCCTATACCTGTACCTGTGCCTATACCCTGTACCTGTGCTATACCTGTACCTGTGTGCCTATACCTGCCTGTGTGCCTATACCTGTACCTGTGCACTTTCTATACCTGTGTCATACCTGTGTGCTATATGCCTGTGCTATACCTGTCTGCCTATACCTTGGCTGTGCTATACCTGTACCTGTGTATTACTATACACCTGTTATGACCTGTGTGCCTATACCAGCACATGTGTGCTATACCTGTACCTGTACCTGCCCTGTACTGTGCCTGCTGTACCTGTGTGCCCTATACCTGTACCTGTGTACCTGCACCTGTGTCCTATACCTGTACCTGCCTATACACCTGTGTACCTATACCTGTGTGCCTATACCTGTACCTGTGTGCTATACCTGTGTCACCTGTACCTGTGTGCCTATACCTGTACCTGTGCCTATACCTGTACCTGTGTGCCTATACCTGCCTGTGTGCCTATACCTGTATATTTGTACCTGTGTTACTACACCTATACCTGTACCTGTGTGCCTATACCTGTACCTGTGTGCCACACTATACCTGTGTACCTATACCTGTGTACCTATACATGTACCTGTGCTGTGTACCCTATACCTGTACCTGTGTACCTATAAGTGTGCCTGTTGCCTGCACCTGTGTACCTATACCTGTACCTGTGTCCCTATACACACCTGTGTGCCTATACCTGTACCTGTGTACCTGCCTGTGTACCCCTATACCTGTACCTGTGTCCCTATACCTTACCTGTGTGCCACATATATGCCTATACACCTGTACTGCTTCATGCCTATACCTGTATCCTATACCTGTACCTGTGTGCCTATACCTGTACCTGTACCTATACCTGTACCTGTGCCTATACCTGTACCTGTGTGCCACCTGTACCTGTGTTCCCTGTGCCTGTGTGCCTATACCTGTACGCCTATGTGCCTGTGTGCCTATACACATACCTGTGTCCCTATACCTGTACCTGTGTACCTATACCTGTACCTGTGTACCTATACGTGTACCTGTGTGCCTGGACCTGTGTACTCCTATACCTGTGCCTGTGTGCCTATGCACCTGTGCCTATCCTGTACCTGTGTACCCTATACCTGCCTGTGTGCCTATACCTGTACACATTTTGTACCTGTGTCCCTATACCTGTACCTGTGTGCCTATACCTGCTGTACCTGTGTCCCTGTACCTGTGTGCCTTATACACCTGTACCCCGTGTGCCTATACCTGTACCCGTTGTGCCTGTACCTGTACCCGTGTACCTGTACCAGTGCTATACCTGTACCTGTGTGCCTGTTCCTGTACCCATGCATCCTGTCCAGTGTGCCTATGCACA
>NW_024738967.1:0-24084 GCF_018991925.1 Homarus americanus | reverse complement strand
GAAATGGCTTGTCAGGTGACTAGTTTCTCTGTGATTTTTTTTTTTTTTATTATTTTTTATTTTGTCTTTTGTAGTCCGTGTCTTTTTGTTTGAATATATGTTGGTGGGTGTCAGTTTAGCTTGATAAATGTGAGTGTTGTATGTAATGATAAGGTTTGTGATGTGTTTCTCATGTTGTATGTTTTAATTTTTGTTTTATTCATTTTTATTTTTTTATTTTTTATTTTTTTAAGGCATGGTTACATACATATAATAGATATAAAAAGAGTTCATGCGTGTGTCAATCATAACATGCCGATAAGATGGGTCTCCTTGAGGAAGGTTATTACTGCGTCACTTATGGTGACATTATCTTGCAATAGGTTGGGTACAGTCAGCACGAAGCCTTGCTCGGCAGCTAGGATCACCAGCTGCCGGCGCTCTGGTTCGTACTGGCTGCACTCAGTCAGAATATGTCTGATGGAGAGAATTAGGTTACAAGTGGCACAGATAGGTGGGAAGGAATTATCAAGATAGGCCCCTAGGTGGGTCAGATAGGTACAGTTCAGCCTTAGTCTGGCGAGAACGACCTCTTCCCTCCTATTCTTTCTATATGCTGAGGGCCAGTTCCCTATATTAGGCTTCCAGGTGTTGTGGAGATCCAACCTAGTCCATTCAAGTTGCCACTTTCCAAATGTATATGTCTTCCCCAAGGAGAGACACGACTGAGTCTCCCAGGGTACATTAGTTGTCTCCCCGAGACCCACAGTCGCTCTTGCTAATCTGTCTGCCTGTTCATTGCCCCAAATGTTACAATGCCCAGGCACCCACACCAGCACAATATTCTTGGCACACTCATGTAATTTATTAATAATGTTGCCCTGTATCTCATTGCTGGTAGTATCACCACCTTGAATTGCTTTAAGAGCTGACATGGAATCTGAAATTATAGCGACATCATTGACATTGCTTGTTATTGCAATGTCAATGGCTCTACTTATTGCGAACATTTCTGCAGAGAATATGGTTGTATGCCGCGGCAGGCGGGAGCTCCACTCCCCGTCTCTGCTCCAGATACCGGCTCCGACGTTGTCTTCAGTCTTGGACCCGTCGGTGTACACGTGAGTATAGGCGCTGAATCCTTCAAGAAATTGATAGAAAAGTTGCCTCAGGAGCCCAGGATGAAAGTCATTCTTCGCTCCCGGAAGCCACGATGTTTCCACATGGAAGTTGGGGTTCTCCCATGGCGGACACAACGGTGGAACGTATCTATCAACGTCTTCGAAATGGATACCAGCACCCTGGCACAAGGTCTGGAGGCGGACAACCGAGGACGGGGACCTACGCAGCTGCAGGAAACGGAAATTAGCAACAGCACACCAACCTGGGTGGTCTGTGCCGCGCTTCCTAGCCATACTCAACCCGTACCTTAGCGTCAACATGTCCCTCCTGATGTGAAGTGGAGGGACGTGGGCCTCAACCTCTAGTTTACCTACACGTGTACACCTGTAGGCACCCAGACATAGACGAAGGCATCGGTTCTGTATTCTGGTTAGCTTTGCGAGTGTGGTGCTGCATGCCGAAGCATACAACTGGCATCCATAATCAAGTTTTGATCTGATCAGGGTCTTATACACCATTAATAAAGATTTCCTATCGGCTCCCCATGTAGTACCTGATAAAACTTTCAGGATGTTTGTGACTTTAAGACATTTACTTTCAAGTTCGTTAATGTGGTTTTTCCACGTTAATTTCCGGTCAAAATGAACACCAAGAAATTTTACTGAAGTCTGAAATTTAATAGGAGTATCATTTAATTTTAATACTGGATTACTAATGTTACGTTTCTTAGTGAAGACTACTCCTACTGTCTTCTCAACTGAAAACCTAAATCCCCATTGTATTGCCCACTGTTCCGCGGCTTTTAGGCCAGCCTGCACCCTTTGTGCAGATAGCCTCTCAGCTCGAGAGGAGCGCCAGATTGCGCAATCGTCAGCAAACAAGGAGAATTTGAGGTCACTTAAGCTGGGGGCTGGTGATAGGAAATCATTAATCATTATAATGAATAAAATTGGGCCCAAAACGCTACCTTGTGGAACTCCATTTTCAAAGACAAATGTGTCTGATTTTACGTTACCTTTTAATTTGACGGAAAAAGTCCTGTCCTGCAAAAAATTACTAATAAAAATTGGCAAATTACCTCTCAGACCCAAGGCGTGGAGCTTCATCATGAGGCCAGTCCGCCATGTCATGTCGAAAGCTTTTTCTATATCTAAGAATACTGCAATTAATGTTTCTTTACTGCAAAGAGCTTTTGAGATGTCAGTTTCAAGACTTATTAAATGATCTAGTGTGCTTCTACCTTGGCGGAAACCACACTGTCGATCATTCAATAAGTTGTTACTTTCCAAAAATTACATTAGTCTACGCTTTATCATACGTTCCATGACCTTACACAGACAGTTTGTGAGCGAAATCGGACGGAATGAGTTGGTGTTGTTCGGGCATTTGTCCCTCTTCGGGATCGGTACGACATGGGCAAAGTGCCATGAGTTTGGAAACGTTCTGGACGTCCAGATCTCATTGTACACTTCTAGCAATTTGTCCAGGTTTCCTTGGTCAAGGTGCTTAATCATCTCGTATCGTATACCGTCAGGTCCAGGAGTAGAGCCCTTGCCCTTTTTAATAGCAAAGGAAAGTTCCTCTGGGGAAAATGCTCGATTGTAGCCCTGTTCGTCCCCGTTCTCGAAGTCGAGATGCAAGAGCTCGGCACGATCACGGAACACGCCGAAGCGTGGATCGTGATTGGTGGAGCTACTGGCATCTGCAAACTTCTGGCCTAGGGTGTTGGCAATGGCCTGGGGTTCGTCGAGAATCCGCCCTCCACTACTCACCTGTGGGATAAAACTCCTTCCTCCTTTGGATCTGACCCGGTTTATAGCCGACCATACCTCAGAGGAAGGGGTATCCTTGTTAATAGTGGAGACGAACGCCCGCCAAGACTCTCTCTTACACTCCCTGAGAACCCTCCTAGCCTTGGCTCTAGCTTTTTTATATTCAATTAAGCTTACAAGTGATGGAATTCTATTGAATAAACGACATAGCCTATTTCGCTCACAGACCACTCGTCGGCAGTCTGGTGTCCACCATGGAACTCCAGGCCTGTGGGTTTTTGCAGAAGTCTTAGGAATTGTTAAGTCTGCTGCGTGTATTATAGCTTGTTGTATGTGTGTAATTTTGGTGTTGATGTCTTGTCCAATGGTGTCTATACGAACGGCTCCTGAGTAGGCCCTCCAGTCTGCCTTCCTAAGGTTGTAGCGCACCTCGGGAGTAGCCGTTGGGGCGCCACACTCATAAGAAATGCAGATCGGAAAATGGTCGCTACCCAGAGAGTCGTCGTATGTAGAAAATTTACAATCTAATAGCAAGGCAGCATCAACTATAGACAGATCTATAGCTGACGCTGTGCCAAATCGTTCGTCCACTCGAGTCGCACTACCGTCATTCAGAAGAGACAGGTTGGAGTTGAGGATAGCTGCAGCCACCTGCTCTCCCCTCCCATCACTCCGGACACTGCCCCACCGCAAATGGCGAGCATTGAGGTCGCCGAGGATCATTTTCTTTCCTGGCAGTTGGTTAAATAGCTCCTCAAGCTCACCATCGTCGATGAGCCCGCCCGGAGGACAGTATAGTGAACAGAGGGCAACATAGCCAGTCCGAATCTTAACTCTGCACGCCACAGCCTGCAGGTTCACGTTCAGACTGACTCTTTGCTGGGCGAATGAACTCCGAATGTATAGGGCTACCCCCCTTAGGTTGTCTCCCCTGTAGGACGTGTAGTTGTCGAATACAGGTGGGTCGTCGTGACCCGCAAGTAGCGTCTCTTGTAGGCAAAAAACGTCCGGCCGGAATAATGACATTAGTAAATGAAATTGAGCGTTTTTATTCCTAGCACCTCTGCAATTCCACTGTATGATACTGAATTTTAAATCTGAGAGTTGATATGGTCAGCGTTTTGGGCTCTATTTTTCTTTCCTCTTGTATATGGGGGGGAAAGAGGGTCCTTGGAAGGATCCCCCTCATCAGATGAGCAGTCTCCCGGCTCCAAAGAGCCAGTACTCTGCTCGGCAGGGGCTCCCTGCCCCGGTTGCCTTTCAAAAAGGCAAATGATTGGTTGTGGTGTTGATTTTCTCATCATGCATTCTATTGAATACGATCTCCTCCTTACGTTGGGGTAGATAGGGTCGTGAGTCTGTTGGGGTTTTGGGGTCTGGTATAACTCGTTAGTTTGGGTCTCGTTATTGGTCATAGTTGTATTAGTGTTCTCGTCTTTGGTTGAATAACCGGTGATTGTGGGGTCAGTCTGTGTTGCGATGGTCTTGGTCTCAGTCTGCGTTCCAGTGGTGCACATTTTGGGAGGTGAGGTATTTTTGGATACAGCGGATGCAAAGGACATTCCAGGTGTTGGTGTCTGCAAGGACAACTCCACCTGCATCTTAGCCTCCTTGTAGTCCAAATTTTTCTCTGCTCTCACCTTACTGATCTCATACTCCCTCAGGTAGGAAGGGCACTTCCTGTCTGAGGCAGCATGCTGACCGGAACAGTGGTAGCATTTTTCCTCCGTCTGTGTACAGTCATCGTCCCTGTGTCCGGTCTGAGCACATTTGGAGCATACCTGGGTGTTACGGCAGGCCTTACCAGTGTGTCCAAACCTTTGGCAGTTGAAACAACGCATTGGGAATGAAATGTATGTTTTGGTCTGGACCCTCTCATATCCTACCAAGACATGAGTGGGCCTAACAAGTCCTTCAAAAGTGAGTACTGCTGTAGTTGATCGTTTGCGTTCACCGTCTGTGGTCTTCCTATTAAATACGTAAGCATCGACGACTCCTTGATCTTTCATGTGGTACTTAATTTCGTCATTAGTCATCCCCTGAAATTCGTAGCTGTTAACTACAACCTTACAGGTGTTGAGAAATGCTGGGATATATGGTTCCACTTTTGTTGTATGAAAAGTTTTAAGATTCAAGGCGTCCCTCATTTGCTGAGCGTCTTTAACAGTAACTTGGAGTTCGCCTTTTCTTGTCTTTCGGACTTTCTCCACGTCCCCTATCTGATCCTTAATGGCCTTCTGTATGATGAATCCATTAATTTTGTCAAACGAGGTAGACGTGTCAATAGTCCGAAAGTGGATTACTCGGGCCTTCTCAGTTGATACTTGTATGTTTCGTCTTTGTTGAGTAGTTTGGTCAGTAGCCGTTACATTGTCTGGGTTTGTCGTTGGTCGTGGCAGTCGTGGGTCTTGATTGGTCTCCCGCCTCTGCCTGTCCCTGCCTGGACGAGCAGAGGGGGGCTTGGTGCTTCCCCTCCCAGAGGGCATGGTTGGGGTGGTTGGGAACCACCCCTTGGGTACAGCTTTCCTTGTTTAATTACATGTATGGTTTTGGTGCACTAAGGTTATGCAAGGCCCTCAGTGCAAAAAAAAATACTTTTACTTAAGGACGACCCCCGAACAGTGGTGTGCCTGCACGATCACAGACGTCACTGCTGGATTGGCCCAGGTTTTCCCCGACCCCCACTGGAGACACACAATCCCACTCCGTGAGGTGCGCACCACTGGGGGGGCTCTAGCACGAATACTGAATTATGAAAATTCGGCAGGTGCCTCGGCCAGGGTAAGTATTAGAAAAAAAGAAGTAAGAGAGAAAGCCCTCCTACCACGTCAGGAAGGACAACAGTTAGCGCTTCCCTCGCAGTTGTGTGGGTCACTCACACTAACTGTGGGGAGGGAATGCTAAGGTTGTCAATCCTGTGCGCTCGTGAGGTGTCAAAAATTGTAAGTGACAGAGCCACTATTAGAATGAATTGATGAATGATGAAATGTTGCAATGCTTTAATTAGCAAGAACAAGTGCAAGTGCAATCGCACAAGATGCAGCGGTCAATGGCGAAGAAAAACCGTTACAGAGTACTGTTCCCGCAAGAACGTCAGTCTCCTCCCGTGCCCAATCAGCCTCTGAAACTGGCCCGACTAACTTTTCCTTATATACCGAGCGGGCCGCTCAGGATCAGACTGGCTGCAGCTACGGCTCTCTTACATTGGTTGGGTCCGCGAGACGGCCACCTGGCCTGATCCTGAGCTTGGTATAAAAGACCAAGGTGGCGGGCGGAAATTTAACTCCTATCACGAAAAGCAGCAGCAGCAACATGTCAGGACGCGGCAAGGGAGGCAAGGTGAAGGGCAAGTCAAAGTCCCGTTCTAGCAGGGCCGGACTCCAGTTCCCCGTGGGTAGGATCCACCGTCTCTTGCGTAAAGGCAACTATGCTGAGCGTGTTGGTGCAGGTGCCCCTGTGTACCTTGCAGCCGTCATGGAGTACCTGGCAGCAGAAGTGCTCGAGCTGGCCGGTAACGCCGCCCGCGACAACAAGAAGACCCGCATTATCCCGCGTCATCTTCAGCTTGCCATTCGCAATGACGAGGAGCTGAACAAGCTCCTGTCTGGAGTCACCATTGCCCAAGGGGGTGTCCTTCCTAACATCCAAGCTGTGCTCCTCCCCAAGAAGACAGAGAAGAAATAAGAACCCAAGGTTCGTTCACACAAGACAACCTAACCAAACAGGCTCCTTTCGGAGCCACAGGATATCACTTAAAGAGAGAAATATACGACATCAACGTTTTGCAGGATAACACTCTGTGTAAATTGAGTGAAATTGTTTTTGAATGGTGTAGATGTGAAGGGGTACTGCGGGGGCCTGGGGTGGGGGACTTAAACGGGACTTAGAAGGGCGCAAGAAGCAGCTTTAGCAGCAGCAGCAGCAAGGGAGGCGACCTTATTTTCAGTCAGGTTCATACACAAAGAAATACATCAGATTCATTGACAGTACAGTACACATTTACCAGTGTGGGCTAGCCAATTTGGGATAAAGAGCAAGAATGTAATGTCCTCAATGAAGTAATGACATAGTTCAAGATACAATAAGTGAGGTGGCCTGAAGTCTTTGACAGTGTCCCATTCAATAATATAGTAGTGCTTTAAAGGTGTATCACCAAGTTTACATGCTGAGTGTTCCTTTATGGGTACAGCGTTACTAACTAGCCAGATGTGTCTGTATCCTAACCTAATTCTGGCCACGACTACATCACACAGGCAAGTTGTTTGGACACTCTTCCTAGCCCCCTTGGTCCCTGTTCACCTACCTACTGTAGCAGTAAGTAGGTACCTGTTGTAAATCGAAACGTTGCCAATTTGTATTCAGGGAAAGTTGTTGGAGCTTCTAAACTTGAACTGACACAATCCGAGGAGTGGTGACCCGAGGATCACAGACACTATCTCTCCCTTCCTAACCTCCTGCTCCTTCCTCTGTCCTCCAAAAATTGAACCATGCTATCGCAAAGGTAATAATACAGGTAGAGACAACAACATATTTTCCTATTGTCTTATTATATATTAATAACAGAAACGCTGCCGCCATCCTGGAGGCTTTACATTGTCTCACTGTTCATTCCCTCCACAATTCTTCCTCTTACTTCTTCTTCTTCTTCCACCAATACTTTATTAACGGTGTATGTAAGTTTCACCATGTTTTGCACTCCAGCGGTAGAGCAAAGTATATTTTGTTAGCAATAAACCAAAAGCATATTTTATGGCCTAATCATCACTACATAGAACACCACCCATAAAGCATGATACTAGTAGACCACAAACTGCTATAAACACCCAAAGCATATTTTATTGCCTAATCATCCATCACTACATAGAACACCACTCATAAAGCATGATACTATTAGACCACAAACTGCTATAAACCCCGAAAATATACTATACTAGTGACTCTAATTGTGTTACCCAATATTATACGAAATAATACTATAAAACATAATAATAAACACACTAATAGTGTATATTAGTTGAATGCACAATCTGATGAGAAATCAAAAAAAAAAAAAAAAACATAACAATAACCTAGAAAGAGTGTAGAGTATTTTTGTGCAAACTATTATACTAGTAGATGGTCTAAGATAACTGTATGTGAAGGAAAAGGTGTGCTCTCCACTCAAACTTTCTTTTTATGAAATCTCCTACTCCCCAGCTGAGCGGTACGCCCAATGGGAAACAAAACGTGGCACATAACACGCCGCCCGCCAGCTCTGGCTCGGTGAATAGGAATCAGTAATCGGGCGGAGTATAAACAACACCGCCGCCAATGTGCTCCTCCCATCTCTGAGGAAATCTGGCGGGCAACTTAGTATTATATTAGCATGTAATAATAATAACAATAATAATAATAATAATACTACTACTACTACTAATAATAATAATAATATTAATAATAATAATATTAAAAATAATAACATGCAATTTCATTTTATAACACATACAAACAAAATAGTGTATAGCCTACTATACTTAACTATAATAGGTTAGGTTGCGTAGGAGGATCTAAAAAGTACAGTAGTATACACACACACACACACACACACACACACACACACTTCGCTACTATATGCCAGACGCTCCCCCGGCTTGACACAACCACTCTCCCTGCTTACCTACCAGCCCCCCCCTTCCCACTGACTTAGTAGAAGTATTTGAAATAGCAAAACGCCTGGACAAACTAAAATTAAAACGCTCTACCACCCCCATTGACTTACCAATGAAACGCTTCAAGGAGTTCTCCCCGGAGCTTGCTAAACCCCTATGCTCCATCATCAATGCTTCTCTCAGTCAAGCCAGATGCCCAGCTGACTGGAAGACCTCTTATGTATCACCAGTGCCCAAGTCAACCAACCCACAATCCTTAAATCAGCTACGACCTATTGCAATCACCCCAATACCCAGCCTAATCTGTGAAAGTTTTGTGTTCGACTGGCTGGGCTTTTGCTGATATTGCAGGAGTCGTAGTAGACCCTCAGCAATTTGGCAACATGAAAACTTCCTCCACCACTGACTGACTGACTGTCTTGTCAGCTTTCTCGATTACATATACCGCCATCTCGAGAAACGAAAAACGTCTGTAGCTGTCGCCTTCATTGATTTCACTAAAGCGTTCGACCTAGTCGACCACAATATAATCATCAACTAAGCTATTGACCTCGGGCTTCGGAGAAGTCTTATTATACCAGGGCTTACAGACTTCCTCAGTGACCGACGCCAAGCTGTACGCTTCCGAGGGGCTGGCTGTCTCCACCTTTCAGTCACTCACCTGTGGCGTCCCCCAAGGCACCAAGATGGGACCACTCTGCTTCCTTATGCTCATCAATGATGCCCTAAGAGAAACCCCTGCTCGCTGGAAATATGTCGACGACTCCACCATTGGGATCAGCGTCAACAATTCTGCTCCAAACTATACCGCCCTTCATGATTTATTGAACAGTCTCCAAAACTGGGCCACCAACAACCATGGTTATGCACATCAACCTCTCCTCCGACATTGTCCCACCTCCTTCCATTACTCTAGGTCCGAACACACTCCAGGTTTTAGATTCCACGAAGCTCCTCGGCGTCACCATAGACAACAAACTAAATTAGAAACCACACGTCAGTGAAGTTATCAAATCCTCCAGTTTCCGTCTCCACCTCCTACTCCGACTCAAGTCCCTCGGTGTTCCTGCACACCAGCTCCTCAGTGTTTACACAACATTCATACTTCCCAAGCTCACCTGGTCTTCCTCCCTAAATGCCACACAACGTAAACACCTAGAAAAAGTGCAAAAGAGGCCATGCAAGATTATTCTCTACCCTTCCTACTCCACATATCAAGAAGCGCTCAACACACTGACCGACCCTTTAGACTCTCACTGACCATCACCACGACCTCATCTGCAAATTTGGTAAGAAGCTTCTACACCATCCCCGACACCGGCTCCTACTACCACCTGAGATCCCTAGTCCGAGAATTGCTCTTCGACACCACAACCGCATCCAGCCCATACGTGCACGAACTGATCTCTATAAGAACAGCCCAGTCCCAACCATTGTAAAAATTATCGATAACTTGTAATAAATCAGTGTACTCACTCCCAGTAAACACTACTCCTTGCACTGTCACTATGTTGAAATGAACTGTAGTTTGAGCTTTTCCCCAGCTAGTTATTATATGTCTTATTTGTGTCACTCATGTTACTTGTATATTATTTGTAATTCGTAACCCATTCCCCAAATATGTAACTGTATATTTTCAGCCTTCTGGCTGCCAAGCTCTTTCAATAAACCGTTAATTATTATTATTATTATTATTATTATTTATATGTTGGTCCATACCAACTCACTCCCCTGAACCCTCCTCCCCACCGGACTATCAACAAGTTCTTGCCATAAGGTACTATCTCATTTGGCAAAGGAATGGAACCAGTGATGAATAGTGGTGAACAGTGCTTAACTCAGTGAAAAACAACTCGGCAGTTGAGTCTTACCCAAGCTAGCTAACCAGCTTCACACAGTGAGGTCCCAGGTACCCGGTTATACTTCCCCTGAGACTCCACGATAGAGAGGCCTGGGACCACACCTCACCCACTTGAATGAGTGAGTCATGTCGACCACGTGGTGTCCCCAAGATGCTACGACACCACGTAGTGAATGTTTGGCTACAGCATCATCATGTGAAGTTCCTCATAACACCATCTGTGAGGTAACTGCTACATCATCAGGCCCCTCATAACGCCATCTGTGAGGGAGTTACTACACCACGTGTCTGGTGTTCAACACCTCACCTTACATGATCTACGCGTGCAAACATTAATCTGTATGTTCACTGTGTGCTCCTTCACCTTTCTCTAATGAGGGCTTTTGTTAAACCACCAATGTATGTACTAAGTCATTTGTGTCCAATGTATACTTTCGAAAAGCCCTTGTTTGGGGAAGGTAGGAGAGAGTAGTCGTCATTATTGTCCAAGCCACATTATTTATTTCTATATATAAGTAATGTAGGCTGGTTTTTAAATACCTCAATCCCCTAACGGTGCCGTTTGTATATTAAGAAATACCGAAGCCATACAGTACAACACCAGCGAATATGAAGTATCACTGTAACCGGCAACTGTTACTCACTCATACCTACATACATATATAGAGTCTTTACAGAATGATAGCAGACACGAGGAAGACGAACAACAAGAGGAGAAGAGTTAGAAGAAAATCAACTTCAAGCTAAGAAGAAGAATACCAAGACATTTCCTCCAAACAACAAAACAACACACACAATCAAGCCGACCAAACACTGAGAAACCATGGCGGAACCCAACATGCACCGGACGCTTGACCTGACTCTATCCTGCCGTATCCAGGCGAGTTGCTGCTTAAAGTCCCTCACGCAAGCGCTGTTTAGCCACTGCACCTATTCTCTCCTCCTAAAATTCACTTCAATCCCCCCTGCCACTAGCATGTTATGTATGTATGTATGTATGTATGTATGTATGCATGAATGCTAACTGCAACTTTGCGTATTAAAACTCATTACTCTTACCGAAGTAATATAGTGCGTGGTTATGTTATGTCATGTTAGGATAGATTATAAACTACATTGGGTTACATTTCGTGAGGTTCGGTGACGCTACAGGAAGTTAGGTGAGGTACCTGGAGGTTAGGTGGATGTTGACTGACTGACTGACAATTATTAGGAAGTGGTTCCAACACGTTCACACACAACCTATACTCATACCACAAGTCCAGAATTAGAGAGGATCATGTTATTGGATATATTTTCAACGATTTACTCAGTGTCTAACCAACTCTTTAGCTATTTAAATGTGGACCTAAAATTAGGTCCGTATATTTGTTTGTCGTGGTGGTGGTGGTGGTGTGCGCCCGTCCATCAGGTTGATTAACCACCAAAACCATAAAGGGTGTGGCCCTGCTGTTTCAGGGCATACACCACATCCATGGCGGTGACGGTCTTCCTTTTTGCGTGCTCGGTGTAGGTGACGGCGTCACGGATGACGTTCTCCAGAAACACCTTGAGGACGCCGCGGGTCTCCTCGTAGATGAGGCCGGATATACGTTTAACACCTCCACGCCGAGCTAGACGACGAATGGCGGGCTTGGTGATACCCTGGATGTTGTCACGAAGCACCTTACGATGACGCTTGGCGCCACCCTTTCCAAGTCCCTTGCCTCCTTTGCCTCGTCCAGTCATGTTGTTGTGGTTGCTACTACAGGTGGTCCTGGTGTGGCTTCGCCTAGAAGACTAGAAAAATGCTAGTGACAGGGGGGAAGGAGGTTCAGAGGAAGAATAAAGATAGGATGGAAGTGAATTTTAGAAGGAGAGAACAGGTGCAGTGGCTAAACACCGCTTGCGTGAGGGGGTAGGCAAAATGCCCGTGAGGGTGCAACAACAACAATCAGGACGAGGCAGAGGGAGGGCGGGAGCAGGTCCGGGCAAGCAAAGGGCCAACGCGGGTGTTCTGATTGTCGTCCCAGCAGGCAGTGTTGGTAAAACGTAGGAAGAACCGCCCCGCCACGGCGGCGGCGCAAGCCGAGAAACGCAGGTGGACGGACGCACAGGCAGCACACGATCAAATCAAACAGAGAAGGTGAAAATATAGAAATTTGCTAGTCGTAGGGTTGTTTGGAGAGAGATGAAGGTAAAGTCTTTGAGCTATGTCAAAGAGGAACGGAGCGAGTTGGAGGAAGGGTTTTTTAATCTTTGAGCTTGAAATGTCAAAGTATTCATAGTAAGGAAGGATGAGCGTATCGTAGGAGAGTTTTTAGTAATAGCGGCAGACAGATTTGAGCTTTTTTGTCAAATTAGGAACGGAGACGAGAATGAGATATAGGTTGAGTGGTTTCAGTCTAGAGTTAGGTCAATTTTATTAAGAATTGGATGTCACAGACGTTGGGTATGTTTGATTAGGTTCTGAGAGTTGTGGGTCTTTTAGCTATGTCAGAGAGAAATGGAGAGAGTTGGAGGAAGAGTTTTGAATCTTTGAGTTTGAAATGTCAAAGTATTCGTAGTGAGGAAGGATGAGTGTATCGTAGGAGAGTTGTTTAGTAATGGCAGGAGGCAGATTTGAGCTATGTCAAATTGTGAACGGAGATGAGAGTGAGATATAGGTTGTTAGGTTTCAGTCTTGAGTTAGGTCGATTTTGGTAAGGTGGCTTTGTCTGGCGGGGGGGGGATGTTGTGTTTGGAGATTGGTTGAGGGAGGGGGGGAGTTTGTGTTTGGGGATTGATGGGGGTGGCGGTTGTATGTTAATTTAAGGTGAATTAAAATTGCTTAAGGGGGGTTGTTGTGTGAGTGTGTATGTGTTTGCATGTAAATGTAAGGGGAGAGAGGGAGGGTTAGGATAATGTTATAAGGTCAGGTATGGTTCGGTTGTCGGGAGGAGGGGGGAGGAGAGGAGAGGAGAAGGGAGGCGAAAGGGGGAAAGGGGGGCTTTGGAGGTTCTTGGGTTAATTTATGGTATGGTAGGATTTCTTAGGAATGATATGTTTTGTGTTGCTAATGAATAGTTGTATTGCGTCATATGTTTTTATTTATTTATTTATTAGGAGGGTCAAAGGGGCTTGTTAGAAAGGTCGGGTATATTAAGTTTTTATTTTGGGAGGATTGTAGGTATCGATTTCTAAGAGGGGTTGTGAGTAAGGTTGGGTGGGTTAAGTTTTTCTTTTGGGAGGATTGTAGGTTTTGTTAGTGGTTGGCAGAGTTGGGTTAATTATTGCATTCTCTCTTTCTTGCAGGTATTGTGAGTTCTGGCCCCATTCTTGAGGGAGAGGGTTTGTGTACAGGTACATTGCACCCCTCCCCGACCTTATTGGCCGAGAGAGGCGTTCAATGTCGTCTGCAGTTGGTGCCGTTTTTATAAGGTACACCTCTCCGACCTTGAGGGAGAGGGCTTGCGTACAGGCATTGTGGAACTCTCACCGACCTTATTGGCTAAGGGAAACGTACATGTCATCTGAGTTAGTATGGGATGGGTAAGTTAGATATTTGTTTTGGGAGGAGTGATAGGGTGTGGTTAGTTAATGGTAGAATGGTAATTTTTTATTTTGTGTGGGATTGCTAGTAACGGCTGGGTATGTTAGGTTTTTATTTTGGGGGGATTGTTAGGTTTTTTTTTTTTTTTTTTTGGGTGTATAGCAGGCTGAGTGGGTTGGCTTGAGCGGTCTTGAGCTCTGAGCTGGTGGCGTGGGCTTGGGAGGAGGTATAGAAAACCATTCAAGTTAGTTAGGTTGATTGGGGGTTAGGTGGGAATCGGTGGGTGTGGGCTGAGGAGAGGATAGGTTATTAGGTTAGGTTGATTTGGTTAGGTTGGGTGGGAATCGTTGGGTGAGGGTTAAGGAGAGGTTAGGTTTAATTTGGGGGGAAATTGTTGGGTGTGGTTATAGGGAAGATATTAATATAAGGGAGGTGGGAGGGGAGTGTTTGGTCTGTTTAATATTTAAAGATGGAAATTCTGGGGTGCAGAGATGAGGTCTAAATTTTCGAGTGACAGTGAGCGAGGTGGTGGTATGAGTGTTGTGTATGCAAATGAGGGAAGGGCAGTTACGTGACTGTGTGTGGGGGAGTCGGGAGGTTGAGGGGAGTGTGCTAGGTTCGTGTCGGGGTTGATTTCTGTTTCCTTTGGGGTAGTGCCGTATAGGTTTACTTTGATTATTGATTTGGTTGGATGAGTGTATTGAATAATTTTTTTGCTGTCAGGTGTATAGGGAGACAGGGGGGAGGTGTTCTTCCTCTTTGGTCTAGGGGTCTTGACCACTATTTCTGTGGGGGGAAGGGCTGCCATTTTATTCTTGGGAGTCTGGGGTGTTAGGGGAGGATCGGGTTTGGTTTGGGTGTTCGTGGTCCGGGAGTTCAACGTAGTCAAGTGGGAGAAGTCGGGTGTAGGCAAGGTCGAGGTGGAGGGGCCGGTATGTTTTGGACTGATTACTTTGGGGGGTGAGGTAATGGTAGAATGGTGAGATAAGTCAGGTGTAGGCATGGCAGAAGTGGAGGGGAGGAGGGAGACAGTGGATTCTCTGGGGGGTGGGGGGGGCATGTTGGTACGGTCGGAGATGGGGGCAGTGGGGAAGATGAGGTCGGGACCGGTTCTGAAGGAGTCAGGAATGTTTATGGTAGGGAGGCCGTTAGCCTTCAAACCCTCAATTACCAGATTTAGAAAAAGTGATCTATTACCGTTGCTTAGGGAATGTGCCAGAAGTATGATGGTGGTGATTTTTGCGTCAGTGTCGGGGGAAGGGAGGGGGGCGGTCAGGTTGTTGGTCCAGCAAGTGCGGGTGGAGAGAGTCGTGGGAGTAGGGAGTGAGTGGTGGGGAGGAGGAGGAGGTGCAGTGGGAGGTGAGGGTAGGCGTAGGCGGGGAGGGAGAGGTGTTGTGCTGTTGTTGAGTCTGATTTGGCACTTGTTGCTGACGGCAGAGTGTGGGCCTTTACAATTGCAGCATCTAGTAACAGTGGCAGTGCAGTTTCTGTATGAGTGGCCTTGATTGGCACATTTTGAACAGGTTAGTGAGTTACTGCAACGGTTGGTGGTATGTCCAAATTGATAGCAGTTGTAGCATTGGTGGACTGGGATGTAGTGTTGGAATTCGATGTTATGTGAGGGGATGATGTTATTGCCGAATTTAATTCCGTTGGATTTCAATTTGATGGCGTCAGTTTGTGTAGCTGTAGTGATTTTCAACATGGGGAGAGTTCCCATCCGGGCTGCATATGTCATTTGGGAGGTGTTGTGTGTGTTGAGTTCTGTCAATAGGTTAGGATTGTCAAGGATATGGGGGATGATTTTTCTACATATGAGGGTGCATTTTGCGCGGTATTCGGGTGAGCTGAGGACCGTTAAGCCATTGTCTTTTAGTTTTTTGTTCAATGCTGGGGAGTGGAATAGGTCGGCGTCTTCGTCATTCTGTACAAATATTTTAATAATGTCGTCATTGGTGAAGGAACGTATTTGGAAGATCAAAGTCAGCTGAAAAATGAGTGAAGCGAGGTCTGTGCACTGTTGGATGGTACGGTCCACTTTGAGTTTAATTGAAGGCATGTTGACTGGTGGAATTGGAGATTTATGGAGATCTCCCCTAACAAATTGTCCCTAATTTCCTGCGCCCCTCACGTAGGGGAGGCCCTGCACTATCACAGAGGTCCCCAGGCGAATCGGCAGGCTGTGCTGACCCCCCGCCCTTCACACAAACACGCACTAGCGAGGTGTGGGGACAGAGGGCGTTTCCAGACGAATACTCCCCTGTACGTCAACTGACAGGGGAATAGGTCCTTTCACGGCACGGAAGATAAAGGTTAGAGTAGTAGAAAAAGGTCTGAAAACTTACTGCTGACTCTTTCTTCACACCAAGCCCCTCAGCAGCATTCGGGGTTCCTAAGGGAGGTCCGATACTGTAGGAGAGGCTCAATGTGTCGATTGAATCAACAGAATTGTCAGTTGGAGAATGGAGTCAGGTGCTTGTGATTTCCAAGGTTGGTGGGAAGGTGGGAGAGGTCCCAGAACTAGCGAATCAGCTATGTCCGTTTGATCTCCGGCTTCCCCCGTCGCTCTGCGTGTCTGCTCTCTGTGGTGGTCCTGGCTCCAATGAGGGCTTCGCCCACGGTTTGGTGGGAGTAGGTGGCGTGCTGTGGACGCAGCGGTAGTATCGTTCATCCAAGGCCGTCCCTCCCTCTTGGAGGTGGGGCGTAGCTTGCGGATGACGCATGCGGCACTCGTGGCCAATGAGGTGGCCACTGAGGTGGAGAATGTCTGTATATAAGCCCGCCCGCCTGCCGGGCCGCCCGTATTGACTATTTCGTCGTCGAGATGGCCCGTACTAAACAGACTGCCCGCAAGTCCACTGGAGGCAAGGCTCCACGGAAGCAGCTTGCCACCAAGGCAGCTCGCAAGTCCGCCCCAGCCACCGGTGGTGTCAAGAAGCCCCATCGTTACAGGCCCGGAACCGTCGCCCTTCGTGAGATCCGTCGTTACCAGAAGAGCACAGAGCTACTCATCAGGAAGCTGCCCTTCCAGCGCCTGGTGCGTGAGATCGCCCAGGATTTCAAGACTGACCTGCGCTTCCAGTCGTCTGCCGTCATGGCTCTGCAGGAAGCCTCTGAGGCTTACCTGGTGGGTCTTTTCGAGGACACCAACCTGTGTGCCATTCACGCCAAGCGCGTTACCATCATGCCCAAGGACATCCAGCTGGCCCGGCGCATCCGCGGAGAGCGTGCTTAAGTCCTCTTCCTTGGGGAAAAACAAAAAGCACAACAAAACCTACCAGACATCTATAACTCGGCCCTTCTCAGGGCCAAAGAACTGTTCTGAAGATAATTTTCATGACAATCGAAATGGTTGGTGGTCGGAGAGCGTTAATTTCGGTTACCCAAATCGCCTAACGGTAAGTTGGTAACATTCGTGGAGGTACGATTGTATAGTAGGTCATCAATTCGGGAGGTGGGTGGGTGCAACAAACAAGAGCTAGTAACAAATAAATATATAAAGAATAAGTAAGTAAAGAAATAAATAAAATAAAAGAACATACAATAAAATAAAATAAATTTTTTTTTTACATGAAATAGGCATGCTGCAAACAAGAAATGAAGCCCAAACACACTCCATGTATGTCACTTTGCAGTGGGTGTAAAAGTACTCCACGCAGAATTTATTTATTTATTTATTATGTTTCGATTTAGTCCTGTTTCTACGCCAATAGAGAATGCAGATTATTATAATTTTATTTTTTTTATTTCCCTCTCAATATATCACTGTCGGTAACTGTCTCTTTAACATGTAACTGTGGCTCCGATGGAGCCGATTAAGTTGTAGTAGTGGGATGGCGTGTTTGTTGTGCACAAGTAACCTCTTACTTGGAAGAGGTGTACTTGGTGACAGCCTTGGTGCCCTCAGACACGGCATGCTTGGCCAGTTCACCGGGCAGCAAGAGTCGGACAGCTGTCTGGATTTCCCGACTTGTAATGGTGGAGCGTTTGTTGTAGTGCGCCAGGCGGGAAGCCTCGGCAGCGATGCGCTCGAAGATGTCGTTCACGAAAGAGTTCATGATGGACATAGCTTTGGAGGAGACTCCTGTGTCGGGGTGCACTTGCTTCAGTACCTTGTAGATGTAGATGCTGTAGCTTTCCTTCCTCCTGCGCTTCTTCTTCTTGTCACCCTTGGCAATGGCCTTCTGGGCCTTTCCAGCCTTCTTGGCAGCCTTTCCGGAAGTTTTGGGAGGCATGGCGGCACAGTTACTCGTGGCGCGGAGCGAGAGAATTGAAAACTGGCCCGACTAACTTTTCCTTATATACCGAGCGGGCCGCTCAGGATCAGACTGGCTGCAGCTACGGCTCTCTTACATTGGTTGGGTCCGCGAGACGGCCACCTGGCCTGATCCTGAGCTTGGTATAAAAGACCAAGGTGGCGGGCGGAAATTTAACGAACAACAACAACACTCGCCAGCCAGTCTTCGTTGTGAACGGACGTCTCTCTAGACCCCTCACTGCAAAGCCAGCCAGCCTATCTCTTACCACTGACAAACTGCACTCAATCATCAACCTCATTGCCATTACTTCATACAACAGGGAAGCTCGTTTCAGACAACGCCCTTTCTGTACCTCCCTACTGATCAGGGGTGACTCCCGATCAGAGGCGGCCCAGACTGGGAGATCTGTAACGGTTTTTCTGCAGCGGACTTGGGCCGCGATCCCACTGGTGCACTTGCACCATTGGCTATTTCTCCTTGATCTTCCTTCTTTTTCGCTCTGGCCTGGGGACCTGCACCCTAGAGGTGTATTCGTCCTTGGGTCCCCCCTGTAACTGTTCACCTCCACTGTAGGGGTTTGTGAACACGAAAGGGGGTAGGAGCAGAACCCCCCCTCCGCCGAGCCTTCCTGGGAAACCGTGATCGTGCGTGTTCCACCTGGGAAGGGGGTCGCAAATCCTTAATCCTCCACCCCTCCCCCGAATAGGTACACATCAAGTTCACGCCTATAAGTGAACATTCAGTAACACTAGGGAAGTAGGATCCCCTGACGGGGCTTTCGGGACAGTGTTGCGGGAACCACTCTACGACCACTCGACCAACAAGTGGCGGTGGGGAGTGTTGTAATTCTTGTAACAAACTCTGTCCTGGAATAGGTAGGTCTCAAGTTTGAAATCACGCAAGGGTGGCATGTCCACCACACACCCTCTAGTATGAGGGCACACCGGATACGGATACGCTCCCATGAAGGGGGCGTGACTGACGGAAGAAAAAATGAATTAGCAAGACTCCTTACTACAACACTACTGATCAAAATTTCCAACCTTATCACGACCAAGGACTCCTTCATCGCCTTGTGCCTGACTGAGAATGATGTTGACCAACTCCTATCGAACGACAGCACAAAGAAACTGAAGTCCGCGAAATTCGAAGTTGCAATCCCTCCTCAACTCCGAGCGAGGAAGTCAATCGTGATCAAAAGATTAGATAAAGCAATCACTGAAGAATCTAGCGAACAGGAATTGGCATCTGATATAGAAGACAAAAATGAATGGGCCAAGGT
The DNA here is from genome assembly GCF_018991925.1 of Homarus americanus. Lineage (NCBI taxonomy): Eukaryota > Metazoa > Arthropoda > Malacostraca > Decapoda > Nephropidae > Homarus > Homarus americanus. The sequence continues at coordinate 4,650 of NW_024738967.1, read as the reverse complement.
GGAGGAAGTTGTCAAGCTGCCCAGACTGCCATCCATGCTGAAAATACGGTTCACTGAAATAGCCATGGCCCAAAAAGCAATCCAGGAGGGACTGTGTCTCTCCTACTACCACGTTAGCAGCAGCCAGGTGGAGCAGGAGGAATTCTTCCCCATAACTCCATGCTGGAATTGCTACCAATATTCACACATGGCAACAGACTGCCCTAACAAGGACATCAAGCACTGCTCAGAATGCGGGAATAAGGGGCACACCTTCAGAGAGTGCAAAAATAAAGACAACCCCAAATGCCTAAACTGCGAAGGGGATCACAGAACACTGGCCACTCGCTGCCCCATACGAAAAGCGATAGTCAATCAAAAGAAGGAGAAGGAGAGGGAGAAGACACAGGAACAGCAAAACAAGACATACTCAGCTGTAACCAAACTAACCAGAGAAACGACAAAGATCCTCGAAAAAGTCGCCACACCACCCCCCGCAAACCAACCTATTGTGCTTCAGCTTGGAAATAATCTTTCTGTAAAAATAATGACATCCATAATCCACGCCCACATAATGAATATAGCCAGACCTGGAACTTTCGCCAAGGCAGCAAGAGACATGTTCGCCGCCAACAACCTGCCAGATATGGAATTCCCAAATGATGTGCCTTCCTCTGAAATCTTCAACTTCATTTACAAATCAGAGAGCACTGAAATCCAAATACCAACAACTCACGAACCTTCAACTAATGAACCATCAACACAAGAACAGACTACCTCAGACATACAACCCGAGCCAGCAAGCGATGAAGAATCAATGGAAGACTCAAGCGAAGATGAAACCACCACAATAATAGAACAAGCCGCCAGAGTCAAAACCCCAAAAAAGAAACAAACAGGAACTAAGGTACCACCTGCTACGGAGAACAAAGATCTAGGGCATGAAACTGGTGTCCGATTCTACTCCACTACAGCTCCTCCCATAGTCTCAAAAGAAAGATTAATGGCAGAAATAAGGCAAGGCAAGATCAAATACACATACTCAGACAAAAACCTAGATGACTCACATATTGAAACACTAATGAAGAAGGGAAGAATCCTCACAAAACACAACAGAATAGAAAGAGTTGATCAGTCAACATTTAAAAAGATCCGCTTGGGCCTGGACAGGAGGCTGTCAGGGGAGCACCGGTCAGCAAAAATGGCGCAAACCAGCTCTAGACACCAGCCTTCATAATAAATAAGCTAAAAATAATCCAACACAATGTCTTAGCATGGATCCCACAAAGAGCAAGCGAATTATACAACACATACCGTAACATAGACCCAGATATTATTCTCATCAATTCGCATGGAAAGAAAAACTCAGAAAAAATAAAACTATTTAACTACACAGTATACCAAAAAAACAATCAAGACACACCTCATGATGGAATAGCCATAGCCATCAAACGAAACATACAACACAAGATACACGACTCATTTCAGGAAAACTTTCTGGCGATCGAAATTAACTGCCCAACAGGACCTATTATAATCGGCACCTGTTACCTCCCTCCAAGAAGACCCATATTCCCATTAGCAGACATGCTCAAACTCCTGAGAAGAAACATACCAGGATATTTCTTGGGTGATTTAAATGCTCGACATCGCGTCTTGGGACACCAGGACAACAACGCCGTGGGCAAGATCTTAAACACATTACTGAGTCACGGCAACGCAATTCACCTCGGCCCGGAATTCCCCACATACATCAGTGCAGGTAAAATCGGACATCCAGACATAGTATTAACAAACCAGCATCACCATCTTAACTTGCAAATGGAACCCGGCCCAATAACCACCAGTGACCATCTCCCTATCGTAGCCACACTCTCCACGTCGCCAATTCAGATCCCTGCCAGGACGAGATACAGCTACAGCCGATCCAACTGGGAGGAATTCCAAAATGAGTTAAGCAACCACCAAATAACCAGGCTAAACAACAAACACACCTCCCAAATAGACAGCACACTGGAGACATGGTACGGAAACGTGATCCAAGCAATGGAACACCACATACCCACGACCACTCACCGCACATTACCACACCCCCAATACACACATCAATCAAGAATTTTACAGACACAGTTTAGTAACTTATTCAAATTAATCCTAGAACATGGATGGACGCCAGAATACAGAATACAATATTACACCATACACGATCAACTAAGAGACATGTCCAAAGAAGCATACGTGAAGAACTGGGAGAAATTAATAACAGACACAGAAGCAACTTACCACGACCCGAAAAAATTCTGGCGAAAAATTAAAAACCTAATGGGAATCTCAAGCAACGAGACAAACTACATTTTAAATAGCAACCAAATCAAATTAACTGAACCCAAAGAACAAGAACCTGAATTCAGAAAATACTGGAGCAAAATTTTTCAAATAAGCCAAGAAGACAACCGGAACTTCTGTATGAATACCGAGCAACAAGTAACCAATCACATGACACACACAACCCACATCTGGCACCCAAGTCCCAGCATTGACACACACGCTTTGGACGATCTTTCCACACTGATTCAACCAATCACCGCAGAGGATATTCAGAAAACAATAATCAGTTTCAAAAATAAGGCCCCGGGCATCAGTAAAATTAACAAACCCATACTCCAGCATTTACCAATCAACATGATACACCAACTCAGTCACATTTTTAATGCAGCACTTGCCTCTGGCTACTTCCCAAGAAAATTTAAAACAGCAATCATCAGACTTATATCAAAACCAGGCAAATCCCCAACCCAAGTAGCAAACTACAGACCAATCTCTCTCCTAGAAATACCGGGAAAAATCCTAGAAAAAATAATTAACCGCCGACTGAGAACACACCTCGAATTTGAGGAGAAATACAACCCCAGACAGCATGGATTTAGAAAACATAGAGGAACCCATACAGCCTTAGCCCTAATTTACGAAAACATAGCAAACGCGATGCACAACAACGAACAATGTAACGTAGTACTAAGAGACGTAGCTAAAGCATTCGACAAGGTCTGGCACCTAGGACTCAAATACAAAATTACCACCCAAGAACTTCCCAACAACTTTACTTCCATTCTCTGCAACTTCCTTGATAATAGAGAGGCCAAAATTATCATAGGTAACCACACAGGCCCAAGCTTCAAATTATACAGCGGAGTACCACAGGGAAGCAACCTCTCGCCAACACTACACAATATATACGGCGGACATGCCACCTCCTGTACACGGAGAATATGTAGCCTATGCTGATGACGTCACACAAATCATCCGATATCCAGGCAAGGGCAAACAGATGATGGCAAGGATAACAACCCACGCCATCGAGCAAATCAACGAATATGAAAAAAAATGGAAAATTCAAACCAATACACAGAAACTAATGATAATACATATTGCCAGAAAAAACCCCACACCAATCACAGTCAACAACGTACCTATACAATACTCCAACCAAGGTAAAATTCTGGGACTCACAATAACAAGAACAGGCATAGCAAAACACGTAAAACAACGCAAACAGACTGCCCAATCACAACTCACGAAACTGAGACGATTCAGCAAAATGGACACCAAAATTCAACTACACCTATACAAAGCACTTATCCGCCCACACCTAGAATATCCACCAATACCACTCAACACGATCAGCAAATCCAGTCAACTTAAACTTCAAGCAGTACAAAACAAAGCTATCCGTAGAGCATCAAAGCAACTTCCGCCATACACCACCAAAATACAAGAACTTCACGAATTATTCGATATCGAACCACTGAATATACGCACACACAGCCAAGCACAGAGAGTATGGACCAAACTTGAAGAGATGGAGGATCCATTATTCTCCAAGTTAAAAGAAGAAGGAACAACTAAAATACACAGCTGGTGGCCTAAGAGCTTCCATGCTGACATTACAGAACAAGAACCACTCTACACAAAGAGATAAACAAATAACACTACCACCGGACAAATAAAAATTAACACTCACTCCAATAATGAATATCTAGCTAGCTTAACTCCTCCCCCCTCCCTCCTCAACCTCCCTCCCTGAGCGGACGGGCCTGTGCTGCACGCTGCCGCCACCCAATCATTTCAACTCGTCTCCGCTAGGTGGACAGCCCACCTGCTATCTACCCCTCCCACTCTTCTTCCCGTTTCTACGCTTTACTTCTTTCTCTCTCTCCTCTCCTTTCCCAGTGCAAAGTCATTTGCCACTTTACTTCATTATCATCATCATCATCGGAAATTTAACTCCTATCACGAAAAGCAGCAGCAGCAACATGTCAGGACGCGGCAAGGGAGGCAAGGTGAAGGGCAAGTCAAAGTCCCGTTCTAGCAGGGCCGGACTCCAGTTCCCCGTGGGTAGGATCCACCGTCTCTGGCGTAAAGGCAACTATGCTGAGCGTGTTGGTGCAGGTGCCCCTGTGTACCTTGCAGCCGTCATGGAGTACCTGGCAGCAGAAGTGCTCGAGCTGGCCGGTAACGCCGCCCGCGACAACAAGAAGACCCGCATTATCCCGCGTCATCTTCAGCTTGCCATTCGCAATGACGAGGAGCTGAACAAGCTCCTGTCTGGAGTCACCATTGCTCAAGGGGGTGTCCTTCCTAACATCCAAGCTGTGCTCCTCCCCAAGAAGA
>NW_024738966.1:0-9958 GCF_018991925.1 Homarus americanus | reverse complement strand
TCTCCCTCTCAGATTATATGTCTCTGTTTGTTTTAGAGTACTGTAGGTATTTTTTGTTTCATAAAAGTGACCAAATTGGAGTCGTGTATGGAGAACAGCTGGACGACGGACCACCACTACCATTATTCCGGCCGGACGTTTTTTGCCTACAAGAGACGCTACTTGCGGGTCACGACGACCCACCTGTATTCGACAACCTAAGGGGGGTAGCCCTATACATTCGGAGTTCATTCGCCCAGCAAAGAGTCAGTCTGAACGTGAACCTGCAGGCTGTGGCGTGCAGAGTTAAGATTCGGACTGGCTATGTTGCCATCTGTTCACTCCGGGCGGGCTCATCGACGATGGTGAGCTTGAGGAGCTATTTAACCAACTGCCAGGAAAGAAAATGATCCTCGGCGACCTCAATGCTCGCCATTTGCGGTGGGGCAGTGTCCGGAGTGACGGGAGGGGAGAGCAGGTGGCTGCAGCTATCACCTGTCTCTTCTGAATGACGGTAGTGCGACTCGAATGGACGAACGATTTGGCACAGCGTCAGCTATAGATCTTTCTATAGTTGATGCTGCCTTGCTATTAGATTGTAAATTTTCTACATACGACGACTCTCTGGGTAGCGACCATTTTCCGATCTGCATTTCTTATGAGTGTGGCGCCCCAACGGCTACTCCCGAGGTGCGCTACAACCTTAGGAAAGCAGACTGGGGGGCCTACTCAGGAGCCGTTCGTATAGACACCATTGGACAAGACATCAACACCAAAATTACACACATACAACAATTCCTAAGACTTCTGCAAAAACCCACAGGCCTGGAGTTCCATGGTGGACACCAGACTGCCGACGAGTGGTCTGTGAGCGAAATAGGCTATGTCGTTTATTCAATAGAATTCCATCACTTGTAAACTTAATTGAATATAAAAAAGCTAGAGCCAAGGCTAGGAGGGTTCTCAGGGAGTGTAAGAGAGAGTCTTGGCGGGCGTTCGTCTCCACTATTAACAAGGATACCCCTTCCTCTGAGGTATGGTCGGCTATAAACCGGGTCAGATCCAAAGGAGGAAGGAGTTTTATCCCACAGGTGAGTAGTGGAGGGCGGATTCTCGACGAAACCCAGGCCATTGCCAACACCCAAGGCCAGAAGTTTGCAGATGCCAGTAGCTCCACCAATCATGATCCACGCTTCGAGAATTTTTCCCCAGAGGAACTTTCCTTTGCTATTAATAAGGGCAAGGGCTCTACTCCTGGACCTGACGGTATACGATACGAGATGATTAAGCACCTTGACCAGGGAAACCTGGACAAATTGCTAGAAGTGTACAATGAGATCTGGACGTCCAGAACGTTTCCAAACTCATGGCACTTTCCCCATGTCGTACCGATCCCGAAGAGGGACAAATGCCCGAACAACACCAACTCATTCCGTCCGATTTCGCTCACAAACTGTCTGTGTAAGGTCATGGAACGTATGATAAAGCGTAGACTAATGTATTTTTTGGAAAGTAACAACTTATTGAATGATCGACAGTGTGGTTTCCGCCAAGGTAGAAGCACACTAGATCATTTAATAAGTCTTGAAACTGACATCTCAAAAACTCTTTGCAGTAAAGAAACATTAATTGCAGTATTCTTAGATATAGAAAAAGCTTTCGACATGACATGGCGGACTGGCCTCATGATGAAGCTCCACGCCTTGGGTCTGAGAGGTAATTTGCCAATTTTTATTAGTAATTTTTTGCAGGACAGGACTTTTTCCGTCAAATTAAAAGGTAACGTAAAATCAGACACATTTGTCTTTGAAAATGGAGTTCCACAAGGTAGCGTTTTGGGCCCAATTTTATTCCTTATAATGATTAATGATTTCCTATCACCAGCCCCCAGCTTAAGTGACCTCAAATTCTCCTTGTATGCCGACGATTGCGCAATCTGGCGCTCCTCTCGAGTTGAGAGGCTATCTGCACAAAGGGTGCAAGCCGGCCTAAAAGCCGCGGAACAGTGGGCAATACAATGGGGATTTAGGTTTTCAGTTGAGAAGACAATAGGAGTAGTCTTCACTAAGAAACGTAACATTAGAAATCCAGTATTAAAATTATATGATACTCCTATTAAATTTCAGACTTCAGTAAAATTTCTTGGTGTTCATTTTGACCGGAAATTAACGTGGAAAAACCACATTAACGAACTTGAAAGTAAATGTCTTAAAGTCACAAACATCCTGAAAGTTTTATCAGGTACTACATGGGGAGCCGATAGGAAATCTTTATTAATGGTGTATAAGACCCTGATCAGATCAAAACTTGATTATGGATGCTTAAGGTTAGATACCATCGCCGTGTTGATCGCAATATGAACCGATGTTTCGTCTAAAGGGTGTACATGTGTAGGTAAACTAGAGGTTGAGGCCCACGTCCCTCCACTTCACATCAGGAGGGACATGTTGACACTAAGGTACGGGTTGAGTGCGGCCACCCAGGTTGGTGTGCTGTTGCTAAATTCCGTTTCCTTCAGCTGCGTAGGTCCCCGTCCTCGGTTGTCCGCCTGCAGACCTTGTGCCAGGGTGCTGGTATCCATTTCGAAGACGTTGATAGATACGTTCCACCGTTGTGTCCGCCGTGGGAGAACCCCAACTTCCATGTGGAAACATCGTGGCTTCTGGGAGCGAAGAATGACTTTCATCCTGAGCTCCTGAGGCAACTTTTCTATCAATTTCTGGAAGGGTACAGCGCCTATACTCACGTGTACACCGACGGGTCCAAGACTGACGACAACGTTGGAGCCGGTATCTGGAGCAGAGACGGGGAGTGGAGCTCCCGCCTGCCGCGGCATACAACCATTTTCTCTGCAGAGATGTTTGCAATAAGTAGAGCCAAGAATATTGTGCTGGTGTGGGTGCCTGGGCATTGCAACATTTGGGGCAATGAACGGGCAGACAGATTAGCAAGAGCGACTGTGGGTCTCGGGGAGACAACTAATGTACCCTGGGAGCCTCAGTCGTGTCTCTCCTTGGGGAAGACATATTCAATTGGAAAGTGGCAACTTGAATGGACTAGATTAAATCTTCACAACAACTGGAAGCCTAACATAGGAAACTGGCCTTCAGAAAGAATAGGAGGGAAGAGGTCGTTCTCGCCAGACTTAGGCTGAACTGTACCTATCTGACCCACCTAGAGGCCTATCTTGAAAAGTCCTTCCCACCCATCTGTGCCACTTGTAACAAAATTCTCTCCATCAGACATATTCTGACGGAGTGCAGCCAGTACGAACCAGAGCGCCGGCAGCTGGTGATCCTAGCTGCCGAGCAAGGCTTCGTGCTGACTGTACCCAACCTATTGCAAGATAATGTCACCATAAGTGACGCTGTAATAATCTTCCTCAAGGAGACCCATCTTATCGGCATGTTATGATTGACACACGCATGAACTCTTTTTATATCTATAATATGTATGTAACCATGCCCCAAAGCAAATAAAAATGAATAAAACAAAAATTAAAACAACACGTACTTTTATCAAGTTAAACTGACACCCACCAACACATATTCAAACAAAAAGACACGGGCTACAAAAGACAAAAAAAAAAAAAAAAAAAAAAAAAAAAATCAGAGAAACTAGTCACCTGACAAGCCATTTCATCTGGTCTGTCAGTAACTCACCATCATATCACTCACGCATACCATAATTCATCCCAAATAAAACAACAAGAAGAACGAAGTAACCAAAATACCAAGAACAAGAAGAACACAAGAATAACAAGAAAAGAAGAAACAAGAACATCAGATTAGTTGTAGCAAGAAAGAAGACCAAGATTAGAAGAAGAAAGAAGACATCAGCTTCGGCCGAAATAGCCTAATGGTGAAGAGGCCAGTAATCCCCAACACCAGTCAGCACCATCACCAAATCCGACAATTTCATGCTTGTCTCTGTCTCTCTCATCAGCTCACAATTTCAGTTTATTTGTGGTAAATGTTATATGTAAATTTACCGAACTGTCTTATTGAAATATATAAACAACACCTTCATGCTAAAGACATTCACTTGTGTGCTTATACATAGATTGATACAGGTACAGATGATAAACATATTTAATTACAGGTATATTGGTTGATGAATAAATAAACAGATAAAACCAAATAGATTTATAGAAAAGTATCTGCCTGCCTGTCTGTAATAATAATAATAATAATAATAATATTAATGATAATAATAATAATAATAATAATAATAATAATAATAATAATAATAATTAACGGTTTATTGAAAGAGCATGGCAGCCGGAAGGCTGAAAATATACAGTTACATACAAATAACATACAGGGCATTTCTACATAGTAACAGTGCAAAAAGTAAGATTGACTGGGAGTGAATACACTGGTTATTGATAATTTTTACAATGGTTCTCATAGCGCTCAGTCCGTGCTCGTATGGGCTGGATGCAGTTGTGGTGTCGAACAGCAATTCTCAGACGAGGGATCTCGGGTGGTAGTTACCGTCTGTCTGTCTCAGTATAAACTAAGAAGAAATATGCAGAATAACACACACACAAACAAAGAGAACGAAGATAAAAAATATTACGTAAATTTAAATGCATTACAAGTACAGAACATTAAGAAAACCATAATAAAGTTAATGCATCACAAGCACAGGGAATAAACAATGTTACATGTACTTTAAGTCAGATCAAGTACAGAGCATTAAGTAGAACATATGTAGTAAGTAATGACTATAATATCACATGCTCTTTAATGCATTACAAACAAGTGCAAAACAACAACAACAGATGTAACTTAAAATAAAAAAACCAAGCAATGAGTATTATGGGAAATGTGCTTTAATGCATAACGAGTACAGGGCATTAGAGTCCAGACTTATGAGCTGCTGTGTTAAGAAAACTTTCACTTGCCCGACGTATATCTGCTTGTGTCTTGCAGTTGAGGTTCACCGCCACGACATATCATTCTCATTTTTCACATCTCGAATATTACGAAGAAATCCGTGATTATTGTCTTTTATTACACACACATACTGATTTGATTTAGCCTCTCTCTCTCTCTCTCTCTCTCTCTCTCTCTCTCTCTCTCTCTCTCTCTCTCTCTCTCCTTGTCGTTTTTGTGTTCCTTCCTCTTCCTGTCTTTTCGTCTGCTTTGTTTCTTTATTCCGTGTTTTTCTCCCTCCCATCCCCCAGCACCCCTCCCTCCCATCCCCCAGCACCCCTCCTCTCCCATCCCGCAGCACCCCTCCTTTCCTCCACCCTAAGCACCCCTCCCTCCCTCCTTTCCTCCACCCTAAGCACCCCTCCCTCCCATCCCCCCAACTTCCCTCCCTCCCATCCCCCTTCCCTCCTCCCATCCTGCTTCCCTCCTTTCCTCCACCTAAGCCTCCCTCCCACCCCCCCCAGCACCCTCCCTCCACCCCCAGCACCCCTCCCTCCCACCCCCCAGCACCCTCCTCCATCCCCCAGCACCCCTCCTCTCCCATCCACCAGCACCCTCCTTTTCCTCCACCTACTTCCCTCCTCACCCCCCCAGCACCTCCTCCCACACCCAGCACCCCTCCCTCCCACCCCCCAGCACCCCTCCCTCCCACCCCAGCACCCTCCTCTCCCATCCCCAGCACCCTCCCTCCCCCCCCCCCAGCACCCCTCCCTCCCATCCCCCAGCACCCCTCCTCCCACCCCCCAGCACCTCCTCCACCCCCCCAGCACCCCTCCTCTCCCATCCCCCAGCACACCTCCCTCCCTCCCTCTTCGTCTTATCTAGGCAGATAGTGTACAATTTTCGTCTTAAACAATGACAGTGGTCCGGGGAGTGATGACAACAATCATTTATAGACTTGTTTGTGAATTGATTCTAACTGGCGGTTGGGTGGAGACGGGGAATGTAATACAAGTACCGGGGTTCGATTCTGGAGTTTTGACTTCTGTTTAGGAGAAGGCCAGAAAGTCCAGCTAAATGATCGTGTGATAATGTTTTGTGACTGTCCGTCTGTCCGTCCGTCTGTTCGTCCTTCCGTCTGTTTGTCTCTGGTCTTCAGCTTGATGAAAGACTTTCCTAATACTAATACCCAACAATTTATTCTCGTATACCAACACACATTCATTATTACATATCATCATAATTCCTTCCTTAAGAGTCACTCCTCAACCTCCTCATTAAGTACACCACACTTGTCATACTGGAAAAAAAAGTTACGTACGACCACTAACGACCCCCTTACTACTACTATATACACTGCTTACTAATTCCCTGCGTCTCTCTCCCCCTTCTCTCCTCCTCCTTCTCCTTCACCCTGCCCTCCTTCTCTCTCCCCCCTTCCTGCCTCCCCTTCTCCCCCCCCCGTGTTCTTCCTTTCCATTCCCTCCTACCCCTTGCTCTCTCTTCCCCACCTTTCCTTCCTCCTCCCCCTGCCCTCTTCCTCCCTCTTCTCTCCCCCTTCCCTCCTTACCTCTTAGACCTTCTCGCCTCCTCCTATCCACCTGCCTTAATATTCCTTCCCTCCTCCTCTAACCCTGCCCCCTTCATCCCTCCTTCCCTCCTCTTACTCCCTCTGCCTTCTTCCCCCCTCCTCTCCCCTCTTCCTCCCCTTCTTTTCTCTCCTCCCCCTCCTGCCCTTCCCCTACCATGTCCTCTTCCCCTGCCCAGCTGACCTCCCGAGCCACACAACAACGGGGGGTCTGACCATGTACGCTGTGCTTTCGTTCTGTCACCCAGAATACGAATGGCCATCTTACACGTCATCGCGAGTTGGTCCTCTTGTTTAATTTATCTTCCTTCCCGATTGTTCAAAATTCTACCGTCGGTTTTAAAAAGATTTCTCTTGTGATGTAAGCAAGTTGTAAAGGCTTATATGTGAACTACAACTACTACTACTACTACTACTTTTTCAATGTGGCGCCCAGCCTCCTCCAATAGGCACATCTTTGCTACCATTTTATTACCTTACTATTAAATATTCTAATACAAAAGTAGCGACTCTAGCTGAGTTACAGTAGTTAAGCCGCAGATCTATGCGTCATTCAGTGACTTTTGCCTCATAGTCAACATATGCGACCATTGTCGGCCTTGGGGCCGAAGATTTCGTTCCTCCGAGGTAAAGCAAAGCAGACCTAAGCAGAGAGGACAGTCGACATCTCAATCAGGTTGCAGCGTAACTTCTGGGCTGCTGCTTCTGTTCGGATAACACCTTAGCCAGCCTTGATGATGATGATGATGATGATGATGATTATGATGATGCATCTTTGCTTTATCTTCCTTTAGTTTATCCAGACACTTCTCTCTCTCATCTCTTTTTTTTAGACTGGTGTAATTACCAACTTTGTTATGCGCTTAATGACCTTAGTTGTTGAATCACAGTAGTAATCATTGATTCAATCGTATCTTCATCTTGAACCACACACCAACACAAGGATCCGAAACATGAAATCCGAAATATCCATCCAGGGATTCAAAGTATGGAGCCAGAAATCCGAAACACGAACCCAAACATCCGAAATAGGAACCAGGGACTCGAAGCGTCAACTCAGATATCCGAAGCATGAACCCGAAGATCCGAAACATTATTCATACGCAAATTGGTTTAAGTCGTATCAGGTGAGTCGTTGTCTCAGCCACGCTTGTAAACAAAAGCAATTAGCAGTCTGACAGGTGACAGGTGAAAGCACAGATCATCTGACGTCTATGTGAGGAACTGGTGCTGTCAGCGATGGTGCGGTCAGGCAGGGTCTCATGTTGTCAGTGATGGTGGTGGTGGCAGTGTGGTCAGCAGGGACTCATGTTGTCAGTGATGGTGGTGGTGGCAGTGTGGTCAGCAGGGTCTCATGTTGTCAGTGCGGTCAGCAGGGTCTCATGTTGTTAGTGTGGTCAGCAGGGTCTCATGTTGTCAGTGTGGTCAGCAGGGTCTCATGTTGTCAGTGATGGTGGTGGTGGCAGTGTGGTCAGCAGGGTCTCATGTTGTCAGTGATGGTGGTGGTGGCAGTGTGGTCAGCAGGGTCTCATGTTGTCAGTGATGGTGGTGGTGGCAGTGTGGTCAGGCAGGGTCTCATGTTGTCAGTGATGGTGGTGGTGGCAATGCAGTCAACAGGATCTCCATGTTGTCGGCGGTGAGGTTGGTGGTGGCAGTGTGGTTAGCAGGGTCTCATGTTGTCAGTGATGGTGGTGGTGGCAGTGTGGTCAGCAGGGTCTCATGTTGTCAGTGATGGTGGTGGTGGCAGTGTGGTCAGCAGGGTCTCATGTTGTCAGTGATGGTGGTGGTGGCAGTGTGGTCAGCAGGGTCTCATGTTGTCAGTGATGGTGGTGGTGGCAGTGTGGTCAGCAGGGTCTCATGTTGTCAGTGATGATGGTGGTGGCAGGTGTGATGATGGTGGTGGCAGTGTGGTCAGCAGGGTCTCATGTTGTCAGTGTGCTCAGCAGGGTCTCATGTTGTCAGTGATGGTGGTGGTGGCAGTGTGGTCAGCAGGGTCTCATGTTGTCAGTGATGGTGGTGGTGGCAGTGTGGTCAGCAGGGTCTCATGTTGTCAGGGATGGTGGTGGTGGCAGTGTGGTCAGCAGGGTCTCATGTTGTCAGTGATGGTGGTGGTGGCAGTGTGGTCAGGCAGGGTCTCATGTTGTCAGTGATGGTGGTGGTGGCAGTGTGGTCAGCAGGGTCCTGCGTTGTCAGTGCGGGTCAGCAGGGTCTCATGTTGTCAGTGATGATGGTGGTAAGGTGGTCAGCAGGGTTCCATGTTGTCAGTGATGGTGGTGGTGGCAGTGTGGGTCAGGCAGGGTCTCATGTTGTCAGTGATGGTGGTGGTGGCAGTGTGGTCAGCAGGGTCTCATGTTGTCAGTGCGGTCAGCAGGGTCTCATGTTGTCAGTGATGATGGTGGTGGCAGTGTGGTCAGCAGGGTCTCATGTTGTCAGTGATGGTGGTGGTGGCAGTGGGCTGCAGGGTCTCTGCGGTGTCAGTGGATGGTGGTGGTGGCAGTGTGGTCAGCAGGTCTCATGTTGGTCAGTGATGGTGGTGGTGGGCAGTGTGGCTGGCATCTCTATGGTGTCAGTGGATGGTGTGGTGGCAGTGTGGGTCAGCAGGGTCTCATGTTGCTGCGGAGTGGTGGTGGTGGCAGTGTGGTCAGCAGGGTCTCAAGGCTGTCAGTGATGGTGGTGGTGGCAGTGTGGTCAGCAGGGTCTCATGTTGTCAGTGATGGTGGTGGTGGCAGTGTGGTCAGGCAGGGTCTCATGTTGTCAGTGATGGTGGTGGTGGCAGTGTCTTCTCTTTTACTCCTCCTCCCTTTCCATTCACTCTTCCTATTCTTCCGCTTCCTCCTTTTCCTTTTCTTCCTTTTCGTCTCCTCTTCTCTTTTTCCTTTATCGCCTTTTCCACCTTATCCTCTTTTCCTCCTCCTCCCTCCCTCTCCTCCTCCTCGTTCTTTTCCTCCACTTTCTTCTCTTATTTATCACCACCACCACCATCATCATCACCCTCCTCTTCTTCTTCTTCATCGTCTTGTTTGTCTTGCTTCATGTCATCATCCTACACATATTTGTTAATCACAAGCAAACTTCTATTCAATGCTTCAAGATTTGGGCTTCTCCAACGTCCTTAAGATCATCACCCCGACACAGAGAGGCTGAGAGCTGGAGCCACCACTGTGTACGCTGGCACTAAGGCTGGTGGCTGGTCAAGGTCTTCATAAACGAGTCTTGTGTGATTTATATCTGCTGTGCTGTCCACTCATTTTCTTGTGTATATAAAGAATTAAATATTGTCGAAAGATTTATTTTTTATTATTTTATAGGAAATATGCTGACGTAGAGACGATAGATTTTTAGTGATTATTACAAATACAATATGCATTAATAAGTAGTGTAGTACAATTACATATATAAAATAATGTTGGATAATCTGTAACCATAAATCAATAATACAGAATACATTATATGAGACATTACTAAAATACGTAAGCTAAGATTTTTTTTAACAAGATCTATAATACTTATA
>NW_024738965.1:0-7617 GCF_018991925.1 Homarus americanus | reverse complement strand
ACCTCCCTTGTGTACATATCTGTTTATCAGTAAATAGAACCTACGAAAACTCTACAGGTGTTTGTGTTCGCTCTGTAGATAGAACATGATACCCAGAACACATGCACAAGGTACTCAAACTATCCAACCAGGAGCAAACTCGTAACAATGGTTTTAAATTAGACAAATTTAGATTTCTGCGTGAAATAGGTAAACACTGGTTTGGAAACAGAGTAGTGGATGAATGGAACAAGTTACCAAATATCATCATTAACTCGAATACGCTGGATATCTTCAAACACAGGTTGGATGCTTATATGAGCAATAGGGGTTGGGTATAAACGGGCTGCCCAGTATGGATCAATAGGCCCTCTGCAGTTTCCTCCATTCTTATGTTCCTATGATCTTAAGTACAAAGGTGATAAACAGTGGGGAAGCAGCTGAATCAAAGATGACAAGGAGTTGGATTGCCTGACATCTCCCAGCTGGATCAAAGGTGTCAGTATTGGAACAACAGCTAGTGAAGCCACGTTGGGAATCATTGATCAAGCATTCTTCTCCAGGTGATTTCGAATAGGGTTTGAGAAATGATTGCTTCCAGTAATGTGCCTACAATTGATGTTAGACTGATTGGACCGTAGTTAGAGGATAGTGATCTATGTCTCTTCTTGAAAATCGGCATTACATTCGCTATCTTCCAGGATTCTGGTACTACACTGTTTTAAGAACATGTTAAACAACTTTGCTAAGGGCATACTAAACTGTTCGCTAAGGGCATACTATGCTGTTGTTTGCTAAGGGCATACTAAGCTCTTCGCTAAGGAGCATACTAAGGTTGTGAATTGGCTGGTAGTTGTAGTTATCTTAACTTACCAAATTCAATCATTATTTCCTTGGCTTAATTTACATACACGTGGTAATTTTGTAGTTTTATATATATATATATATATATATATATATATATATATATATATATATATATATATATATATATATATATATATATATTTCATGTAGATCCACAATGATAACGTGGATAAGATAAATCTTGATAAAATCACACGGGAAAAAGGAAACAATGGAGCACCTTAGGTTTCGTCTTTATTTTGTAAAAATTAAAAATAATAACAATAGTAATACATTAATAATATAATAATAATAACAAAAATCAATAATGTTACACGATATACAGTATGTATGCTGTGTTGTTAACAGTAAGAGAAACAATTGAGACCCTGCTTTTGTGTCTAAATGAGGCAGAAAGTCAAATCAACAACCTGGGACTTGGTCACAATTTTTGTGATGCCATATGGTAGCAGGGTCTACCACGAGACAACACATTATGCTTCCCTGTTTGGTAGCTGCCTACTACCTGTACAATTTTTTGGTATTGTCAGACTAGTGAGCATCAGCTATTACCTTGTAATTAGTTGAGAGAGAGAAAAGTACAGCCCAGAGAGTCGTCTCGGGATACGTGTTTAGAGTATCGTGTTGGGCTATCAACTGGTGACTTGTTGGAAAGCCTCACCTCAAACGGCCGGTAACAAAACTATTGACATAAACAGTGCTTGTGTGGAGGTTAGTGGGATGACAAGCCAGGATGGCTTGATATAAAAAGTGTTTATTATAGTTTAGATGCTCATTACTCTGGATTATCCAGAGTAATGTATAAATTTTATAAATCCACATTTATATAATATTACTGTCATTATATTTGACAGAGGCTAATGCAACCGTGTGCGTGGTCACTAATACAGTGTGGTGTTGGCAGGTGGGTGTGGTCACTAATACAGTGTGGTGACGGCAGGTGGGTGTGGTCACTAATACAGTGTGGTGTTGGCAGGTGGGTGTGGTCACAAATACACTGTGGTGACGGCAGGTGGGTGTGGTCACTAATACAGTGTGGTGTTGGCAGGTGGGTGTGGTGACTAATACAGTGTGGTGCTGGCTGGGTGTAGTCACTAATACAGTGTGGTGTTGGCAGGTGGGTGTGGTCACTAATACTGTGGTTTTGGCAGGTGGGTGTGATCCCAAATACAGTGTGGTGTTGGCAGGTGGGTGTGGTCACTAATACTGTGAGGTTTTCAGGTGGGTGTGATCCCTAATACAGTGCGGTGTTTGCAGGTGGGTGTGATCTCTAATACATTGTGGTGTTGGCAGGTGGGTGTAGTCACTAATACAGTGAGGTGTTGGCAGATGGGTGTTGTCACTAATATTGTGAGGTTTTGGTAGGTGGGTGTGATCCCTAATACAGTGTGGTGTTGGCAGGTGAGTGTAGTCACTAATACAGTGAGGTGCTGGCAGGTGGGTGTGATCACTAATTCAATGTGGTGTTGGCAGGTGGGTGTGGTCACTAACAGTGTGGTGTTGGAAGGTGGGTGTGGTCACTAATACAGTGAGGTGCTGGCAGGTGGGTGTGGTCACTAATGCAGTGTGGTGTTGGCAGGTGGGTGTGGTCACTAGCAGTGTGGTGTTGGTAGGTGGGTGGTGACAAATAAAGTGTGGTGTTGGCAGCGTGGGTGTGGTCAAAATACAGTGTGGTGTTGGCAGGTGGGTGTAGTCACTAATACAGTGTGGTGTTGGCAGGTGGGTATAGTCACTAACAATTAATGGTGATGGTAGGTGGGTGTGGTCACTAACAGTGTAGTGTTGGCAGGTGGAGTATAGTCACTAACAGTGTGGTGTTGGAAGGTGGGTGTGGTCACTAATACAGTGTGGTGTTGGCAGGTGGGTGTGGCTACTAACAGTGTGGTGTTGGCAGGTGGTGTGGTCACTAATACAGCGAGGTGCTGGCAGGTGGGGTGTGGTCACCCTAATACAGTGTGGTGTTGGTAGGTGGGTGTGGTCGCTAACAGTGTGGTGTTGGCAGGTGGGTATAGTCTGCTAACGGTGTGGTGTTGGAAAATTGGGTATGGTCACTAATACAGTGTGGTGTTGGCAGGTGGGTGTGGCTAATAACAGTGTGGTGTTGGCAGGTGAGTGTGGTCACTAATACAGTGTGGTGTTGGCAGGTGGGTATGGTCACTAATAGAGTGTGGTTGTTGGCAGGTGGGTGTGGTCACTAATACAGTGTGGTGTTGGCAGGTGGGTGTGGTCACTAACCGTGTGGTGTTGGCAGGTGGGTGTGGTCACTAACAGTGTGATGTTGGTAGGTGGGTGTGGTCACAAACAGTGTGGGGTTGGCAGGTGGGTGTGGTCACTAACAGTGTGGTGTTGGAAGGTGGGTGCGGTCACTAATACAGTGCGGTGTTGGGAAGTGGGTGTGGTCACTAACAGTGTGGTGTTGGAAGGTGGGTGTGGCAACTAATATAGTGTGGTGCTGGCTGGTGGGTGTGGTCACTAACAGTGTGGTGTTGGCAGGTGGGTGTGGATACTAATACAATGTGGTGTTGGCTGGCGGGTGTGGTCACTAACAGTGTGGTGTTTTCTTGTGTGTGTGGTCACTAACACAGTGTGGTGTTGGCAGGTGGGTGTGGTCACTAACAGTGTGGTGTTGGAAGGTGGGTGTGGTCACTAATAGAGTGTGGTGTTGGCAGGTGGGTGTGGTCACTAATACAGTGTGGTGTTGGCAGGTGGGTATGGTCACTAACGGTGTGTGGTGTTGGGCTGGGTGTGGTCACTAATACTGTGAGGATTTGGCAGGTGGGTGTGAATCCCTAATACAGTGTGGTGTTGGCAGGTGGGTGTGGTCACTAATACAGTTAATAGTTTTTGGCAGGTGGGTGTGGTCACTAATGCAGTGTGGTGTTGGTTAGGTGGGTGTGGTCCCTTCAGCCACAGTGTGTGGTGTTGGCAGGTGGGTGTGGTCTTTATACTGTGAGGATTTGGCAGGTGGGTGTGATCCCTAATACAGTGTGGTGTTGGGAGGTGGGTGTGGTCCTTATACAGTGTGGTTGTTGGCAGGTGGGTGTAGTGCTGTGCTCTGTGATGATGGCAGTTGGGTGTTGTCACTAATACAGTGTGGTGCTGGCAGGTGGGTGTCGTCACTAACAGTGTGGTGTTGGAAGGTGGGTGTGGTCACTAATACACTGTGGTGTTGGCAGGTGGGTGTGGTCACTAACAGTGTGGTGTTGGCAGGTGGGTGTGGTTACTAATACAGTGTGGTTTTGGCTGGTGGGTGTGGTCACTAACAGTGTGGTGTTTTCAGGTGTGTGTGGTCACTAATATAGTGTGGTGTTGGCAGGTGTGTGTGGTCACAAATACAGTGTGGTGTTCGCAGCGTGGGTGTGGTCACTAATACAGTGTGGTGTTGGCAGGTGGGTGTAGTCACTAACAGTGTGGTGTTGGTAGGTGGGTATGGTCACTAACAGTGTGGTGTTGGCAGGTGGGTGTGGTCACTAATAGAGTGTGGTGTTGGAAGGTGGGTGTGGTCACTAATACAGTGTGGTTTTGGCAGGTGGGTGTGGTGACTAACAGTGTGGTGTTGGAAGGTGGGTGTGTTCACTAATACAGTGTGGTGTTGGCAGATGGGTGTGGTCACAAATGCAGTGTGGTGTTGGTAGCGTGGGTGTGGTCACTAATACAGTGTGGTGTTGGCAGGTGGGTGTGGTTACTAACAGTGTGGTGTTGGTAGGTGGGTGTGGTCACTAACAGTGTGGTATTGGCAGGTGGGTGTGGTCACTAACAGTGTGGTGTTGGATGGTGGGTGTGGTCACTAATACAGTGTGGTGTTGGCAGGTTGGGTGTGGTCACTAACAGTGTGGTGTTGACAGGTGAGTGTGGTCACTAATACAGTGAGGTGCTGGCAGGTGGGTGTGGTCACTGATACAGTGTGGTGTTGGCAGGTGGGTGTGGTCACTAAAAGTGTGGTGTTGGAGGGTGGGTGTGGTCACTAATACAGTGTGGTGTTGGCAGGTGGGTGTGGTCACTAACTGTGTGGTTTTGGCAGGTGAGTGTGGTCACTAATACAGTGAGGTGCTGGCAGGTGGGTGTGGTCACTAATACAGTGTGGTGTTGGCAGGTGGGTGTGGTCACTAACACTGTGATGTTGGAAGGTGGGTGTGGTCACTAATAGAGTGTGGTGTTGGCAGGTGGGTGTGGTCACTAATACAGTGTGGTGTTGGCAGGTGTGTGTGGTCACAAATGCAGTGTGGTGTTGGTAGCGTGGGTGTGGTCACTAATACAGTGTGGTGTTGGCAGGTGGGTGTGGTTACTAACAGTGTGATGTAGGAAGGTGGGTGTGGTCACTAATACAGTGTGGTGTTGGCAGATGGGTGTGGTCACTAACCGTGTGGTGATGGCAGCGTGGGTGTGGTCACTAATACAGTGTGGTGTTGGCACATGGGCGTGGTCACTAACAGTGTGGTGTTGCAAGGTGGGTGTGGTCACTCATACAGTGTGGTGTTGGAAGGTGGGTGTGGTGACTAATACTGCGAGGTTTTGGCAGGTGGGTGTGATCCCTAATAAAGTGTGGTGTTGGCAGGTGGGTGTAGTCACTAATACTGTGAGGTTTTGGCAGGTGGGTGTGATCCCTAATAAGTGTAGTGTTGGCAGGTGGGTGTAGTCACTAATACTGTGGGGTTTTAGCAAGTGGAGGTGTGAGCCCTAGCAGTGTGGTGTTTGGCAGGTGGTCTGATCTAAGCGCTGGTGTTGGCAGGTGGGGGTAGTCACTAATACTGTGAGGTTTTGGCAGGTGGGTGTGATCCCTAATAAAGTGTGGTGTTGGCAGGTGGGTGTAGTCACTAATACTGTGAGGTTTTGGCAGGTGGGTGTGGTCACTAATACAGTGTGGTGTTGGCAGGTGGGTGTGGTCACTAATACTGTGAGATTTTGGCAGGTGGGAGTGATCCTTAATACAGTGTGGTGTTGGCAGGTGAGTGTAGTCACTAATACAGTGAGGTGGTGGCAGGTGGGTGTGGTCACTAACAGTGTGGTGTTGGCAGGAGAGTGTGGTCACTAATACAGTGATGTGCTGGTAGGTGGGTGTGGTCACTAATACAGTGTGGTGTTGGGAGGTGGGTGTGGTCACTAAGAGTGTGGTGTTGGAAGGTGGGTGTGGTCACCCCTAATACAGTGTGGTGTTGGTAGGTGGGTGTGGTCACTAAAAGTGTGGTTTTGGAAGGTGGGTGTGGTCACTAATAGAGTGTGGTGTTGGCAGATGGGTGTGGTCACTAATACAGTGTGGTGTTGGCAGGTGGGTGTGGTTACTAACAGTGTGGTGTTGGAAGGTGGGTGTGGTCACTAATACAGTGTGGTGTTGGCAGATGGGTGTGGGCACTAACCGTGTGGTGATGGCAGCGTGGGTGTGGTCAGTAATACAGTGTAGTGTTGGCACATGGGCGTGGTCACTAACAGTGTGGTGTTGCAAGGTGGGTGTGGTCACTCATACAGTGTGGTGTTGGAAGGTGGGTGTGGTGACTAATACTGCGAGGTTTTGGCAGGTGGGTGTGATCCCTAATAAAGTGTGGTGTTGGCAGGTGGGTGTAGTCAATAATACTGTGAGGTTTTGGCAGGTGGGTGTGATCCCTAATAAAGTGTGGTGTTGGCAGGTGGGTGTGATCCCTAATACAGTGTGGTGTTGGCAGGTGCGTGTAGTCACTAATACTGTGAGGCTTTGGCAGGTGGGTGTGATCCCTAATAAAGTGTGGTGTTGGCAGGTGGGTGTGGTCACTAATACAGTGTGGTTTTGGCAGGTGGGTGTGTCCACTAATACAGTGTGTGTTGGCAGGTGGGGTGTGGTCACTAATACTGTGAGGTTTTCGCTGGTGGAGTGGTCACTAATACAGTGTGGTGTTGGCAGGTGGGTGTGGTCACTAACAGTGTGGTGTTGGAAAGGTGGGTGTGGTCACTATTACAGTGTGTGGTTTAGTAGGTTGGTGTGATCACTAATACAGGGTGGTGTTGGAAGGTGGGTGTGACAGCTAATGCACAGTGTGGTGTTGGAAGGTGGGTGTGGCAACTAATATGGTGTGAGGTGCTGGCTGGTGGGTGTGGTCACTAACAACAGTGTGGTGTTGCTTGAGTGGGTGTGGATACTAATACAATGTATGGTGTTGGCTGGCGGGTGTAGTCACTAACAGTGTAGTGTTTTCTTGTGTGTGTGGTCACTAACACAGTGTAGTGTTAGCAGGTGGGTGTGGTCATAACAGTGTGGTGTTGGAAGGTGGGTGTGGTCACCTAATAGAGTGGTGTTGGCAGGTGGGTGTAGTCACTAATACAGTGTGGTGTTGGCAGGTGGGTGTAAGTCACTAACAGTGTGGTGTTGGTAGGTGGGTGTAGTCACTAACAGTGTAGTGTTGGCAGGTGGGTATGGTCACTAACAGTGTGGTGTTGGAAGGTGGGTGTGGTCACTAATACAGTGTGGTGTTGGCAGGTGGGTGTGGCTACTAACAGTGTGGTGTTGGCAGGTGAGTGTGGTCACTATGTACAGTGAGGTGCTGGCAGGTGGGTGTGGCCACTAATACAGTGTGGTGTTGGTAGGTGGGTGTGGTCGCTAACGGTGTGGTGTTGGCAGGTGGGTATGGTCACTAACAGTGTGGTGTTGGAAGGTGGGTGTGGTCCCGCTAATACAGTGTGGTGTTGGCAGGTGGGTGTGGCTAATAGCAGTGTGGTGTTGGTGGTGGAGTGTGGTCACTAACAGTGTGGTGTTGGTAGGGTGGGTGTGGTCACTAACAGTGTGGTGTTTTCTTGTGTGTGTGG